>NC_056744.1:770083228-770300728 GCF_019279795.1 Protopterus annectens
TGACATATGATCACAGGCTGTGCCAATGAGGGTGAGGAGCCCAATCAACATACGTGTAACACGTAGCATTACCCCCCCACCACCACAGCCAGACAGGGGAAACATACAAACACACAAACAATGTAAACTATCCACTGCTCCCAAAACCACAGGCAGGATACAACCAGAGGGGGGAACTCTGTGGACCCGTTAAGTCTAATCTTGAAACAGAGACAGGAGCATTCCTTGTGGGACACCCCAAAATTTTTCTTGTGATTAGAGGCCCGTCCGTGCAATGATTTTTCAAGGCAGGACGTGTATGTACTCTGACTACAAGGGTGGGAAAGCCTGATGACCCAAAGGGACGAGACAACGTACGAGATGGGTCCCGAGAAGTGGAGAGTAGGCAGTCTGTAGTGGTGTGGTTAGACCCGACCTGCACCCAGAGTAAGGATGAGTGCTGTAGAGGAGGTGCGGGGGGAACTATGAGTATGAAATTATAGGCCGAGGCATGCAGGTGTTGGCTGGAGCAGTTCTATTCGGACCGCCCTGGGGATGTAAGCAATAATGTGCATTGGGCAGAGCTGCCGCCTAACGAGCAGCCACTCCTGGTACGAGTCCCACTGCAGCACAGTCTATTTTACATGGCAAAGTATGGTATAACCAGATGTGTTGTTGCAAATCTCACTAAATAACACCAAAAAACACATGGTCACAACACCCCACTGTAGGCATGTAAGCCGATCAAATTGGCATCACAAGGTATTATTGTTGTCCTCACCCCCACCCAGGGGTGTGAGTGTCCAAACCCACCTCCAAATGCAGTGTATATACACAGCTGTTGCTGAAGAAGAAATGGCCAGCTGTGGACCTTCCCATCAGCCTTCCTGCACATCCCTGGATATTTCCCCTACTATCTGTCCCTCTTTGTGCCCCATTAACACCACTTACCCATCAACCCCTTTATCACTACTATTAATGTTCACAGTTACAAGTAGGTGACACCCTCTTCCCCAACTATACTGTCAGACTCTGGAACCCCCTTCCCACATGTATTACCTCAGCTGTCCCACACGACACATGTAAACAACACATGAAGGAACACCTCAAGCACACTTGGATCAGCACATGCTCCCCACCTAGCGAACCCCCCCCCCTAACTTACATTCTATACCCCTACATCAACTAGTGAAACCAACACCTCCTGTCCTGCCTCACATACAAATCCCAACATCCTTCAAACCTTCCCTATTGCTCCCCTACCAATCATTCCAACAGCCTACTATACAGTGACAATGTCCCCCCCCCCTCTACCTAGCTACCCCTTCACTATTCTCTTCTACTCTACCACACAGGTATGGCATAACTAAACATAACCTGAATACCTGAGTGCAACCTATCCAAAACTGTTACACTGGAATATAACTTCACCTTAAACTGACCTCCGTCAACAGTCATACCTGACATGTAAACCTGACCTAAGCATGTATAATACCGACATGTTAACGTAAACTAACCATGAAGAATGAGGTACGTAGCTATGTTAAGTCTGTTACTCTCAATGAATGTGTACACCTCAGTATTACTTGTAATGTGTAGCTGGGGGTTTACTGTGGAGCTCCACTCCCCGGGCCAACGCTGACAATGGAGAAGTATCCAGTCAGATTGTCCCGGTCAACAAATGTGAACTAAATACATGAAGTAGCGCATGGGTATGCGGGAGCAAGTGGATTTAAGCCTGATTGGGCGGCGGTAAGCAATGCCCACACCGGTTACGCAATGTAGAAGCCAACTCAGTGTAAAATGCTGTAACCGGAGGTCAGCAATGCTGAGCCTCGCACAAACCAGCGCTTACCCGCCTACACTTGCTCTACAGTGCCTTAGGCACTCTGTAGCCAACAGCTCTCATCGTGCCCATTAACAAAATAATCTGCACATCCAGGTTGCAACCCCCTGACCCTGCACCCTTTAGTCTAAGTGAGTTACCACTAAGCCTTGGCAGATACACATTCAGCCGCTGTTATCACAAACATATCATCCAGCACAGTCATTCAACAGCATATGAAATGTAAGTATGTAGATTAATACCAGCAAACATGTGCACATTGCTCAACCACAGTATTCCAAGCAGTCTATGTGTATCAAAGAACAGTGCTTGTCCAATCATACTGTGAGAATAGTAGTCTTGCATAATACTGATGAGAATAATGAAAAATTGTGCACGCCGTGGGGTGTGCTTCATGCACAGAATGTCACACTTGGGGCGTCGGTTCCGCGGAACCGGGAGATGAGGCTGGCCTGGTGTGTGAGCAAACCGCTGCTTCTCAAAACCCCTGGCAGGATGCTACCAGTGGGGGGAAACAATGTAGACCAACTAAGTCTACTCTTGACACAACAACAGGTGCGTCCCTCGCAGGACGAACCAAAAATTGAGAGTCACATAGATGTTTCCACCAGTATCGGAAGAGGATCAAGGAAAGGCTCGTACATACATGGACTAAACAGATGAAGAGCCTGCAGAAGCTTGGGTCGAGACAGTATAATGGAGGAGTACCGACACGTGCAGAGAGGGAAATGTGTGGAGGTGTGGTATGGCTGGGCTAGCAACTGGAGAATGGATGTATGCTGTCTACGTGGAGCAAGGGGGCCTGGGGAAGGAAACATGCATACTACATTATGGTAGAAATATGCAAATGAAGCAGAACAGCAATAGTGTAGTGGGTAGAGCATCCGACCAATGAGCAGGCATTCCTGGTTTGAGTCCCACTGTAGCACAGTCTATTTTACATGGCAAAGCATGTTATAACCAATATTTTTGTTGCAAAACCCACTAAATAGCTTACATATA
The DNA here is from genome assembly GCF_019279795.1 of Protopterus annectens. Classification (NCBI taxonomy): domain Eukaryota; kingdom Metazoa; phylum Chordata; order Ceratodontiformes; family Protopteridae; genus Protopterus; species Protopterus annectens. Next base: position 770,086,056 of record NC_056744.1, read on the forward strand.
TGAATTGGAGTACGGCAAGAAATGCACATGTGACGTATCAGTGTCAGACGGAATAAGGCACTAGTAAGCAGGTGTAAGCACAAATAAGCAATCATACGCATATGTACGCACTAGTAAGTGGGCTTAAGGCCTTACAACTGCTTTAAAGTGCCTTAATCACTCTGTATCCAATGGGCGTTTGTCAACCCAGCAACAAAATAAACAGCCATGCAGGTCATGAACCCAGGATCCTATACACCATAGTCCCAGTAGCTATCCACCAAGTCATAACAGAAGTACAGAAGAATGGGGTAGTAGTAATCATGTCCTCACCATAGTTTAACCAAACTGAACCTGTGAAAGGCATCTTTATACAGTCATATGTGCCATAACTGACGAACATACATATGTGAACTGGAGTACTGCAGTAATTCCAGATGTGGTTTTATTGTAATTAAGTGTAGAAGTTCCCAAGACCCCATACAGTATACGTACACATGTGCCAAGGATACACAACACATATATAACAAGTGATGAAGGGGAAATCAATGCCAAAAGTGCCTTAATCACCCTGTATCCCACCGCCCTTGTTAAATTCTGCAACATAATTGACAGCCACTGCACGTCCTGAACCCAGGACCCTGCATACCACAATCATAGTGTATTAACACTACACCATGTCAGATATACATACATCCCATGTATTTCCAGATATATCCTGCAGCACAATCAATCTGCATAAGGGGAATTGTACTAATATTATAACACTCAACCTCTTATTGCAAACATTCTGGACACAGTGTGACAAAAGTGGGGTGCAAATTAGGATAAATGTGACATATTGTTCATATACATGTATAACGTTGCTAGTTAAATAGTGATCTGTTGTAATACACAATCTGAACAACATGTCTGCAACTGTAATGTATCGGCATTCCTGACTGACCACATACCTGACATCATCCACGTCAATTGGCCAAATGTGGGACAGGCCAATTTTGTGAGCCAATCATGCATGGACATATGGACAATTATAGGTCTGTAAATGTAGAGATATACACAAGTACATATAAATGTATGACTCACACATACATCATATCACATCACTGGTATATAGGTAGATGGATAAATATGTCCACATATATTTATACATATGGACAGATATGTGAATTGCAGCACCAAATAGGTATAACAACCGGAACCTCTACCACAAAATAACTGTCAGTATGCACAATTAATGGGGGTCGAGGCTCAAATGAGGGGTACCTGTTGATAACTGCTATGTTCCCCCCTACCACAGATATGCTATGCAATGTAGTATCCAGCACATGCAGTTCTTGACCCCAGGACCCTCCCCAACACAGCTACAACAGCCTAACAGTAAGCCATTACAACTGTATAAAGTCAGGGCAATATCTGAAAACATATCATGCAGTCCAGTCATGCAACTTTACAGAGAATGTATACCATCATCTAGATGTATCTGTGTGTAAATACAATAAATATCTACACTGATGCAACATATCTATTCTTGTGCGCACACACACACACACACACACACACACACACACACACACACACACGCATATATATATATATATATATATATATATATATATATATATATATATATATATATCTGTGTGTGTGTAGCTTTCTAACACTATATACATATATATTACTATATATGAACATATATACATGCTAATGCCTACATCGACACATATATGTGTCTGCACCTATATACCTACATATACACAGCAAGTGACATATGTGTATGCAGATATACATCTATGTAGGTATATACGGACATAGTTATATATATATATATATATGTCAGCAGATATATATAGCTATATCGGTGTGTATGGCCATACATCTGTAGACAGCAATGGCAGATTAACAAACGCACATATGTCCACATGCACCGTTACTGGGGTTGAGAGACTCCACACACTATACGTCTTGTACAACTAGGCATCCCCCCATGGCCTAACACATCTGCCCCGCAATACACTATCAAGTGTTGCAGGTCCCGTAACCAGAACCTGACACAACATGGGCACAGGAAGTTAACAGTACTACATCCCACCTGTATGATGTCAGGCTGGTATTGTTGATTGTTGACATATCATGCAGTACAGTCTGCCTCCCATAGGTAATGCAAAATGTGGCAGCCATCAACATCCCCAGGATACAGATACACAGACACAGATATGCACATATATATATACACACACACACACATATATATATATATATATATATATATATATATATATATATCTCTATTGATATACATGTGACTACACATACACACGCAAATATATGTACAGTAAGATACATATGTAGAAGTTGCACACAATATGGAGTAGCCACTATGCCTACAGTTAACTCCTGAACAATTGGACACTGTACAGGCCACCCATACAAATGACAATCGTTGCCTGCAACATATACCCACAGAGAGGTCCTAGGGAAAACACCACAGAAAGGTTTGCAGAAATGGAATACCTTTCATTGTGTACTATTACAGTTCTACATGCCATGTCATATAGCTCTTCAGACACTGACATCCATATAAACAGAGGAATGCAACCATGAAACAGGTCTACTAATACAGTAGTCTGGAAAGGTTCACAACTGTCGCTGTCCAGGCCAAGTGGTAAAGATGTCATGTGACCAAATGGGTTGCAACTGACATAAGGCATAACTGACACCATCACATGCACACTGACAAACAGAACAGTCTGTCTGGAAGGAGGCAGTAGGCTTGCAGTAACCAAATATATGTAAGTGATATAAATATAGGTGAAGTATACGGCACTTTACATCCAGATACCTTAAGGAAGCTCACCCCTGATACCCCCACATATTTAACAGCCTAGGTCATTTATGGTGACCCTCCCCTCAGACTCAATAATACAGGGCCATATACCACTGTTACATACACTGGCCTCTGGAGTGCATATGAGCACACAGGTATTGTGTAGGTTGACGCCCACACATATATGGCCCCAGCCCCACCATATGTGTGGGGGATACAACAGAAGTGGACTAATTGCAGTGTGAAATACTCACAGCCCACTACGGAACATCCCCCCACAGCATGTCATATGTGCAAAGCTTGATATGTAAGTAATGTACTGATACCATGCAACACACACACTGCCAGTGAATATCTGACAGGACCTGTGTGGTGGACAGACGAAACATCACAAGCACACCTCTGGCCACCAAGAGGATAAGCCCACAGTTGAGAGCTATGCAGACAGACTGCATTCCAAGGTAAAGTAGCATGTACACACACACCCTGTAACACCAGTACTATACAAAACATAACACAACTCTACTCACACTCTGTCTTTAGTTCCAGAACCTCCTACAAATATGTAGCTGCCCTAAGTGTGCCGGTTCTCCTGTAAAAGGTATTGTTACCTGTTGTCTTCAACACTGATGCCCACACACACGTAGGACTGTACAAACATCCACAGAATGTCTAGGTTATGTCATCAAATATAACCCCTACTGTACATAACATGTGAAGCGGTCTGATATCTCGCTGGCTTGTTAGCAGGCATGATGACACTAATTATGGTGTACAGCACATACGCACCACGTCATGCACAACATATGTACACAGGTTGGCAGAGTTGTGGCTGGCAGCATGTATACAAGGCCAATACTGACATGTTGTTGTGATAACCTCATACATTTACTGTTGTAACAGGGTTTGTAGCAACAAATGTCCTATGAGGGATAAGATGCCAGTAACTGTCACGGCTTTCACCACCTACAGTCTGCAATCCTCACACTACCGTCTGCAGTCCACAGATAGATGCTCCGTTGGTAAAACATGAAACCAAAGGCACAACACACTGCCCTGTCTGCAAATGCCCTGCAGATGGGGATTCCACATAAACATGGAACTGGCAGGTATGGAGACATGTAGGAAAGACATACCCACCCACACACTGTTAAACCAACAGTATGCCACATGCAGTATAGCAGCACTTACAGTCTGTAGGCAGGTCAGGCACATCCCCCTCCTGTGTGTTGCCCTGCTTCCACAGTGTATGTTGTTACAGGTAAATTCCCAATCCATCTCAGATGCTGGTTGCCAACCAACATATCTAGTTCCTGCTCACAGTGAATGACAAGGGCCAACACCAACCTAGATACTGGAGTGTGTTTCCATGCAAATGGCTATGGGAATGTTACCACAGCTGTTCCACATACAATCAGCTAGGGGAGGGCTGCGATTCATGTAGAGGCCATTAGCTGATCATGAGCATCACTTAAAATACACATGCTGCTGCCTAAGCAAAGCAGGTGTAGGTCTCCACTTCCACCAGAGAGGGAATGGGAGAGGCAGACAGTGGCAAAGACATGTCAGGGAGGGATGGGAGAGTAAAACTGCAGCTTGCTTGTGTCACACACCTACCAGCACAGGGTATCAAACCCCTGACAACTATGTACTGCTATCATAGTTCGATGCAGTTACTGGATGCGACACATAGGTAACATGTTGTGGAGCCCTCAGAACATATCTGTGATGGTGAGTGACATCTGCAACAGGGATACGCTAGCTATACGGTAGGTGACGTACACGTGCCTGTCCGCATGAACAGGTGCCAGCGGCAACACAGCCACTCTCACAGGAACACGCACACATTGACACTTGGCAGGGCCAGGAGTACAACTCATCAGTAGAGGGATTGCCACAACACATCACTGTGCAGGTATCACATGCACCACATGGATCATACGGAGGTTGTATGGGCAAAGGGTATGAGGAGGTGTCTGACAGACAGCATGCTTCAGTATGCCCATGGGGTTTGTAGTGAGTGTGGATGTGAACATACGCACCATACAACACACAAACACACAGGGTGCCAGTACTGACATGCATGGGTGCATGTCTATACGGGTATGTGGTGGTCGACTGTGGTAGCAGGCTATAAAGGGTAGGCGATGGGTATAACTTGGCATCAGGCCACATGACAATGGTCTGCATGGTCTCTCAGGGCTGTAGTTACCGCACTTGCCCACACAGGTGGGTATTGTATCCCCCATCCAGTCACCTGGATGACTGTGTGTGGCCAGTGCTGTGCATGGCTTGCCATGTATGTGTTCCTTAGTCCATGACATGGACGGTGTCTGGGATGTGCACACCTCCAACATGCATGTACAGTGACATGTGGAACTGTACCTGGGGTGTCTGGCCCATGTTTTGAACACAGATTACCATCATATATGCCAGTCTTGCCCACCTGTGGCGGGGACCGGTAATGGGCACCAGGTTTACTCTGCACCTACATTGATAGCATGTTAACATCATTCCCTGGTGTCAGTGGCATCTGTTCATACAGGGCATGTTGTCAGGCATGGTATGTCCATTGTGGGACACGTGATGACACCACAGGTGGTGCAGGTGTCCGTTGGGGAACACGGGGGAGGTGCACTGTCAGCATGTGCATGCATACTGGACAGATGGACAGGGTGACATGCCCTCTGTAGCCCACTGCTATCACTCCATAGTTGCTATCAGTGGCCAATATGCAGTGTACTAACCACATATTGGATGTTGCCTAGGCATGTGTGTGTATGAGACGGGTTGAGAGTGTGCACTGGGTAATACTGGGGTTGCCAAATGTGATTGCCTGGCCTTGATGTCACATGTATGGGTATGGCTTTGCATCCCAGCCTCTCAGCTACTTCACATCCGCTATCCCTGTACAGTGGACATTGTGCTATATAGTAGGGACACCATATAAGAAATATGCAAAACCCACTCCACATTGGCCACAGGTGTCAAGACGCACACAACCACCTCTACATAGGATACGAGTTACGATCTCACACACACAACCTGCTATGTCTGGGAGTAGAACCCCTACCTATCGCCACAGGTGTCAAAGACGCACACAACCACCTCTACATAGGATACGAGTTACGATCTCACACACACACACAACCTGTCATGTCTGGGAGTAGAACCCCTACCTATCTAGTTTATTACACCACAGCACTACACAGTTATAGTACGCGCCACACACATTACTGAAGTACTCCTTCCTCAAAGGTCTATTTCACAATGAATGACATCAGCAGGATTGCCAAAGTAGGCCACTTGAAATGTACTGCAGGTGACTACCCTAAAATGCATTGCTCCCTACACAGACAGTGAGACCCACACAAAACATACACAACTGACATGTGTGGGTACAGAACCCCTGACAGAGGTCTATACCACACTACAGCATGGAGCTGTTATAGGACGCACCACAGGCATTACTAGAGAACTCTTTCCCCAAAGCTGTATTTCACAATGAATGACATCAACAGGATTGCCAAAGTGGGCCATTTGAAATGTACTGTGTGTGACTAGCCTATAATGTATTGCTCCGTATACAGACATTGACACACACAAAACATCCAGAACTGCCATGGATGGGGATGGAACCCTACCGCAGTTCTAAATCACAATCCAGCAGTATGCAGTTACAGAATGCACTACGGAGATTACTGGGCTACAATCTTCCCACAGGTGTATTTCTAGGTGGGTGACATCAGCAGCCTTGCCAAAGTCGAGTATAGGAATTGTAAGGAGTGTGACTACCCTAAAAAGCATTGCTCTCTACACAGACAGACACACACATACACACGCACACACTTGCCACGTCTGGGGTTAGAACACCTACCTAGCTACTTTATCACACTACAGCAGTACGCTGTTACAGGAAGTGCTATGGAGATTACTGGGCTACAACCTTCCCAGAGGTTATTTCTAGGTGGGTGACATCAGCAGCCTTGCCAAGGTAGAGTATAGGAATTGTAAGGAGTGTGACTACCCTATAAAGCATTGCTCTCTACACAGACACACACACACACACACACACACACACACACACACACACACACACACACACACACACACACACACATGACATGTCTGGGGTTAGAGAACACTTACCTAGATACTTTATCACACTACAACAGTACGCTGTTACAGGACGCGCTACAGAGATTACTGGGCTACACTTTCCCAAGGGTGTATTTCAAAGTGGATGACCTCAGCAGGATTGTCATAGTAGGGCTATGGGGAGGGCAGTGTGTGTGCATGGGTCATAACCCAGTCATCTAGAGGTTGACACACTACATGCGGGCACAGGCAGGGTTATATTCCACAGGTACGTGTATACAGCTGCAAGATGACTACTTCCTTGTACAGTCATGTTGGACAGCTAGCACTTGCACCACGTAGTCTGGAATACTGACAGATACTGGTGGCTAATATCTACAGTGACCAGACATCTGGGCCCCATGTGGTTGTAGCCATTTGGCTATGTGCTGGGTGGGACAAGCCTCATAATGGTTGGCTCCTTTTCACAGTCGCTCTTTTCCATACATCTATGTACATCTACATTTGGCTTATTATAGTGTATTGTCCTTGGATATATGCCTGTATTCCTATCCACTGTGTGCAAAACATGAGTGCTGCATACTGAGGAGTGTCTGCACTAACATCTGCGACTGCCAGATATGTCTGGTCCACTGCTGTTTGCAGACATGGGCTTCATTTGTTTAAGTGTGTGAGCATGCCCAGTATGCCCTTCTGTACAGAATGTGTGGATCAATTCCAGGTAGTTTGTACTCCAGTGCAGACCTTTGTGTTGTACACCTACAGGTAGCAAACTGTTTCTGCAGGGTATCAGTCGATCATTTGGCAATATGGGGACAAACTGTGCAGGGGATAATGTGTACTGTAGGTAATTGTGTCTGTGCTGCTTCAGCTGCACGGTACTGCTGTTAGCAGAGATATTCAGACATGTGTACGGTCATACACAGTGATGTTTTCTGTCTTCGTGTACTGTCAGGTGGACATTCTTTCTCACAGTGATGTCTTGGGGGACAAGGGTGACTGCAGCTGTGTCCGGTATTGTGAGAAGACATCTACGTATTCATGGTAAGTTATGCCATTCTGGAGGGGGAGTGGCAGACACTTGCTGCTGGGTCTGTGCATCTGGTTCAGCACCTTGGTACAGTGCTGGCAGAGGTCCCATACTTGTACACCCATTGACATGACAGTATGGGCTTATCCTGCTGTGGCAATGCCTCACAGCTATACAGACTCACACAGGTTACCCAGAGGCAGGGGCCATGGGTCAGGACATTAACCCTATTGTGGTGTACGGTCAGGTGTGTAGCCACCCATACATGTGTTTGCAGCCAGGGATAGTGTGTGCACACAGCTTGGTGTCAGACCTCCTCAACCCCATTTTGCCTTTAGGAACAACAAGTCCCTTAAGAGACAACTATGTTATATAACACAGCATGCAACACCACATATTTTGTCAGATAGAATGGGGATGTATATGTGTAGGAGATGTGTGGCTTGTAAACATATACACAATGGAGGACGTTTTAAGCATCCCCCACCTTGGTTTTGAAATAGATAGTAAATTCTATGCGGATTGCCAGACTAGTAATGTGGTGTATTTCTGCTATTGTATTGTGTGTTTTTCATTTTATGTAGGCAAAATGAATAGGGTATTAAAAGACAGAGTTCTAGAACACACTAGAGATATTAGGAATGCTAAAGAAACAAATGACCTAGCTCTCCATGTAGGCAAAACCGGTACTGACCATAAGTTTAAGTTTCTTGTTTTGGATATTATGCATGAAACTTTAAGAAAAGGTGACGAGTAATAGAAATGAATCCTATGAGCAAAAGTGGATATACGTCTTCAAGCAGACAAACCTCCAGGTCTAAATAATAGGGTTTCCCTTAAACCCTTTTTGAAGGCAAGAGCCCTTAAGCATTAATTATTATGTGTATTATTAGTTCTGTATAGTTTTAAGTATGATCTCACAACAGACTTTGCTTAGCAATTCTTGCGTGAGATATGTTTTAGAGGTGTATTTTGTTGTATGTACATTAGTTTTATTATTGTACTGTTTTTATATTTAACTGGTATTTATGAGCAATTAGTATAGCTTACCATGCTACTGACAAGCGTATTTGTTTATTCTCTATTTGGACATAGAATTTTGTATTCATGTTTTTATACATATATTTTTTATGTATTTAAAATGTTTGCAGAGTGCTGCTTTTAACTAATTTGGCATTTTGCAAGTTAAAACAATTAGGCTTTATTTGCAGCATGATTGGTTGAATGAGCATTTATACGGGTGTGTGCTATTTTGTCTTTTAAACAGTCTGAAGAAGCAAATGTTATTCGTAAAAGCGCTTACATTTTGCAATAAATTTCTTCTGCAACAATTTCCTGCCATGTGGAACCACTTCTGTTTTTATTTTTACTATTATTGATTTACTCTAGTTGACTCCCTTGTCTACTCAGAGGCTTGCCTGTTCCCAATACCAGAAAAGTGTAGTGTTCCAAAAACCACAGACGCGCAGGTGAAAACAGCCCTTTCAAAAGCCAAAAAACACAGCGTCAGTGGGACCAGATGGTGTCCCAGGCTGCGTCTTGCACAAACTAACCCCCCACCTAAACATGCTGTTCAACCTCAGCCTCTCCACAGGCTACGTGCCCACAGAATGGCGCACAGCAACGGTTATTCCTCTCCACAAAGGAGGGACCACAACTGACCCTGGTAACTACCACCCCATAAGCCTGACTAGCCTGGTCTGCAAGGCTATGGAGCGCATCATGGAACTCATTAAACCTCCAAACACTTGACCCGACCCAGTTCGGCTTTGTTAAGGGCAGATCATGCCTACTAAACCTGGTTGACTTCGAGACAAGTCACCAAGGCCATAGACGAGGGAAAGGTGGTTCACACAGCCTACCTTGACCTCTCCAAGGCTTTTGACACCATTCCCCACTCGGGTATTACAGAAAAACTCACCAGCCTGAGCATAAACCCCTATGTCACGAGATGGGTTGCCAACTGGCTTACACACAGAACTCACACGGTAAAATAGCGGGCTCCAGGTCAGACTCTAAACCAGACACAAGTGGTGTCCCACAAGGCTCGGTCCTGGGACCCTTACTGTTCAGCATATACTTCTCAGAAGTACAGGCAAACACAGGAGGACTATGGCTAACCAAGTTTGCTGATGACTGCAAACTGGGAGCCATAACTGACTCCCCGGCTTACACGGACATCCTCCAAAAGGGCCTTACTGAGACGGACACCTGGTGTCAAAGTCATGGCCTCAAGCTAAATGCCAAAAAATGCATAGTCATCCTGTTTGGGAAAAACAAAACACCCATGAATTACCACATAGGTGGCAGCCCCCTTAATACAGAAGAGGTAATAAGAGATCTGGGGACCCAGGTAGATAGTAATTTCTCCTTTGACAATCATATTGCCAAAGTAGTTAGGAAATCCTTCTATGTGGCCCATCTAATTACTAGAGAGTTCGATCTAGAAATAAAGAGGTTATAGTGCCCCTCTACTCGTCACTCATTAGTCTCTTCATAGAGTACAGTGCCCCATTTGGGATATCTCGCAAGACACTTCCAACAGCTGGAAAGACCACAAAAGTTCCTCACCAAGAGGATTACTGGCCTCAAACGGGTCTACTTTAAATAACCGAACCGACACTTCACCGAAACGCAGAAGACCGAGACGAAACGACCGAAAAGCAAGTTGATCGAAAAGGTGATTTGCCGACAGCCGAAAGACCGACAAGGGCAACGTGTGAGCGCGACTCGGTAAGTGTGCGATAGTGACGGATTTAGGAGCGGTCAGGTAAGTCTGCGATATTGAGGGATTTTGGGTTAGGGTGTGGGAAAGGTGAGTGTGCGGTAGTGTTGGAGTTAGGGATTTTGGGTTAGGGTGTGGGAAAGGTGAGTGTGCGGTAGTGTCGGAGTTAGGGTTCAGGTAAGTGTGTGATAGTGACGGACTGTAGTTTAGGGACGGGTTAAGTGAGTTAGGTTTAGAGTGCGGGTAGGGTGAGTGTGCGATAGTGATGGGCTTTATGTTTTAGGGTGGGTTAAGTGAGTTAGGGTTAGGGTGCAGGTAGGTTAAGTGTGCGATAGTGACAGTCTTTAGGTTTAGGGGTTGGTTAAGTGAGTTAGGGTTAGGGTGCGGGCAGGCAAGTGTGCGGTAGTGTCGGACCTTAGGGTTAGGGTTTGGGTTAAGGTTAGTGGATATGTAATTGTGTGTAATGTGTAGTTTACGTTTTTTGTGTCGGTGTAATGGTGTTCGGTTTTGTGAGTTCTCGGTGTTGTGTGTTTTCGGTTATTTGGGGTCTGTGTTTTGTGTGTCGGTGAAGTGTCGGTTCGGTTATTTAAAGTAGACCCCCTCAAACATATGTCCTATGCAGCCCGACTGAAAAAACTCCGGCTGTACTCAGTGGCATATTGCTTACTAAGAGGTGATCTCTGCCTGACTTACAAAGCCATGTCCAACTCAGAATTGATGGACATGCTCCACCTAAAGAAATTCAAGTCAACGCGAGCCACTCGCACTAGTGAGCTAAACCTCACCACAACAATAAACAGAACATGCTGGAGGGATAGATTCCAGTCACAGAGACTCCCCATGATTTGGAACAAAATTCCAAATTACATTAGGCAGAGCCCCTCACTAACACTCTTCAAGAGAAACCTTGACGAGTGGATGGGTAACAGAAAATACACCCCTGGGATCACTTCATTGGCTCTGCTTGACAGAGGATCAGTTAATTAATCAATGGGGCGGCAAAAGCCGACACACTCTGGCTAGGCTTATAAATGCCCATGGGCAGATAGCCTAGTATCTACCTATGAACCTAATGGCTCCCAACAGGAAGCACAAGTGCCTTCTGGACCTTCTATCTATTTTTATGTAATAGTACATGTCCTGAAAGTCTAGAGAGCCCATCCAATTGTCCTTTTCCAGAAAAGGAAGAATGGACTGAACTGTGACCATTCAAAACTTTGTCTTTTTTACTGACTTGCTGGGTTTGCTGAGATCCAGAATAGGTCTTCAGTCCCGTTTTCCTTGGAACTAAAAAGAACCTGGAGTAGGTTCTGGATTCTATTTGGTCAGGTGGGACTTCTTGGATGACTCTTTTGTCAAGCAGCTTTTGAATTTGAATGGCTGCCTGTTCCCGTTGACTGGGTGGGACATCTAGGATCCTTTTCATTATGGGAAGGGATTGGGGAAAAGGGATAAGATAGACCCTGGATAGGATGTTCTGCACCCATTTGGCATTTGTTATTCTTAGCCAGGCATGTAGGTGCAGAGACAGTCATCGCCCACTTGCCTCCATGGTAAACAATTGGGCCTCCCTTCAGGAGTGCTGGGAAGGTTTTCCAAAGGACGATTCTCTGGAGTCCTAGATTTGTGGATCCACTCTTCCACGAGGGTGGCGTCTTCCGTTACTGTTCCCCCCTCTGCCTCTGGGGGAACTCTCACCACACGTGTCCTGGAAAGAACCCTGCAATTTTCTAAACCACATTTTTCCGCTGCCCTTTTGACCCTTAGAGTAGGGTCTCCAAGGAGTGGAAAAATGTATGCCCATGGCAGACAGGGACTTGCCTTCCTGTTCACACCTGCTCAGAATCTCTTTCACTTTAGACCCAAAAAGGGATGAACCATCAAAAGGGGCATTCACAAAGGAAGACTTAAAAGGCTCTGCGAAGTCGCAAAGGTGCATCCAGGCTTGCCTCCTCAGAGATGCCTGAACCCACTGCCCTGTAAGTTCCATCCACTGCATAGAAAATGAGATGCATGGAAGCATTAGCGACAGAATGTAGGATGGTGAGCTGGAAAGAAACTCTGTCTCATGACCCATCAGCTACTGCTCCTTCAAGGGAATTTGAAAGATCTTTTATCAGATCCCCTCTGCAACCTAGTAAAATCAACCAGCTAATTCATAGACTGTAAAGCAAAGGTTGCTAATGAAAAGACGAGCTTCCTACACCTATCCATTGTCCTAAAATCTCTTTTAGGAGGATGGATAGTGGAACTAGTCTCTGAGAGTTCCTTTTAGGTTGCTACCACCAGAACCATGGCATCCACCTCAATCTCCTTGGTCCAAAACATTTTGTCTACAGGGGATGTAATGAATTTATTTGGTCTCTGAGGGGTAGGCTCAAGAGAATCTGGGTTCTCCCACACCTTCTTAGAAATTAATTCAATAAGTTCGTCCAAAGATGGAGTCACCCAAGAGGAGGAAGGTCGAGAAACAAAGGCCTTCAGGTATACTGACTCCTCCAGAAGTATTGCTGGCCTGCCAGCCCCCACTCTACTTCAATAATTCAAGGATGTCCCCAAAAGACATCTTCAGGAGGTGACTATGGGGATTCCTCTCCTTCATCAAGGTCAGTATCAGGGATGATGGGCTCCTCAGGCGAGTCTAAATGTTTCTTCTTGCAAGTCCTCTTCCTAGGGATCTCCTCAGTGGGATATTCCAGGGAGGTTTTGGAAGAGGTGGAGATACCAACTGTGGTATCCTGAGGCCCAAGTTCTCACTGTCCCTGTGGAAAAGATGGCCCAGAAGGAAGACAATCCGGATGAACAAAGGCGGTCTGGAGATCTGAAGAAGACCCATTCCGAGAGGCTAGAGAAGCCATAGCCCTCTTCAGAGCTCCAAAAGCAGTTTGCTCCTAAACCAAGTGGGCCTCCACATCCGACAAGGAAATAGTCAGAGCCGTCACCCCCTTGACTCCAGAAGATAGAATGTCCAATGATGAAGACAGAGCCGAACTCACCTGAGCCGAAGCCCCAAGGACCAGGAACCACTGTGAAAGCCTCAGAGTCGATACCTGATCTCCAGACCCAACCTGTGCGAAACGGCTCCAAGAGTCCTACATCTCCGACAGAGCAGAGAAACTCAGGGCAAAAGTCTGATCTGAAGGAGAAATCCTCTGATCAGATGTTGGAAGGATCTAGACATTCGAATCTCTCTACTCCGAAGCTTGAAAGGAAGTCGGAGGAGGAACAGGAATCGGGGCGGGAGACTTGGTTGGATCCGAAGCCCAAGAGGGTCAGATCCGACAAAAGTTTGGTCAGTGGCAGAATGCTTAGGAGCCTTTGTACCATTCTGTCCACATCATCATCGAAGAGGCTTCTGGTGGACCAAGAAGATAAGGTTGGAGACCTAGGCCTAGATCTGGAGGGGGAAATAACTTCAACCAATGATAGACTACCAGTCCGATCCAATCTCGTCAGAGCAGAACGACCTGACCACTCCTAGGATCTGTCTCAACCAGCCTTAAACATACTCAAATCCGAAGGCTCTGATGGATCTGGTAGTTTAGATGTTTTGCTTGATGGCTCCACGGAATCTTTTGGAGTCAAAGAATGACATTTCCAAGGTTTGGAATGGCTAGAGGATGCAGAGTCCAAATCAGCAATGGCTTCACAGAAAGGCGGAAGACCTTTCAACATCAGTTTGCTTTTACGGTCAACCAAGACCCTTTGGTTGAAGCCATGACGTATGCTACAATCTTCTTGTAGGTGTAATGCCTCTAAACAATACAAGCACATAGTGTGTGAATCACTTACAGGCATTTTCTTGTCACACTTTTCACATTTTATGAAGCTTAAAGAGCTTGTCTGGTTTGTCGGCCATAGCAGACAAGAACAATTCAGACCACACGCACACAAAGCACACGCGCACCATGACAGAATGGAATTAGGAAGGATATAGGCTTTTATTTTACAGGAAAAGAAAGACAGGGGAAGGGACAACTACCAACAATGGTAGCAAAAGATTTAACAAACCACTAAAAAGGGAAGAGGCCTACCAGAAATGGTACTGAAGATTAGCTAAAAAGGTAAGAAAGAAAAGCTAAAAAAAGAGAGACTCAGAAACGAGAATAGTGAAAAGGAACTCTACACTAAAGAACTAGCAAGAAAAGGAATTATAAGATAATAATATATAGCCAAAAAACACTTATCTAAGCCCAAGGGCAAAAGACGACCAACGTTCTTCGCGAAGTGGCAAACAAGATCTGAAGTAATGCATGAAGTGCATTCTGGTTAAAGGGGTTGCCCAAGAGCAAAGTCTGTGACCATGAGCTTTGGTAATAGCGGCGTATGATCCGAGGGTCAGATCCAAACCCATCAGTGAGGTTAAGGTGAAAATTGACAAGATCACATTTATTGTTCTTAAAATGTTTTGTAATAATTTGGAGCTTTTCACCCCGGGCCTCCACTGAAAATGGGCTCCTACCCAGTTGGACTTTCCCTGTAATCAAATGTAAATAAATAAATTGCTGTTGTTTTTTTTGAGACACCCACATAGCCATGGGGAGCCTCCTGTGAGAGGGGGCCTATGGCAAATGTCTCATTTGTCCCCCCTTAATCTGACCCTGAGGTAGAGTGTCTAAACAAAAATTCATATCAATGGAAATATAGAATTTAAAATGCTTTCTCGCACAGTGGTAACTAATGACTGTTCAAACACATAAATGACATTTGGCCACACAGACTGGAGAAGTCAGTGTAAACTGAGCATTTCCCAAACAAAGGGGATTGACAGCCACATTAGAATACAAATCATTGCAGCTACTCAAAAATACATATTCCCATTAATTGTTGCCCACTTTTAACACTTAACAGAATGCCAGAAAGACTATCAGCTTCTAACAGACAAAAAAACATTGCTTTGAACATGTTGTAATTTTTCTCATTATTTTAAATAAATAAACAAATAAATAAAACAACCCAACCTGCAGCTATGAACCTATAATCCTGTCGCTTCTCAATGTAAACTTTATTAAACTAAATGATCTAGGTATGGGTACAGCTAATTTACAGCATAGCTTTTGTCCATAATAAGCAAGTATCACTAGACGTGTCTGTGTCTTTCGGCTTTTCCCGGTTAGGGGTCGCCACAGCGGAACTCCGGTCCGCTAATGATTGGTAGTTGATTTTTACGCAAGAACAAAATCTGACAACAAATACCGACCAGGTAAAAAGCAGAAAACACGGCAAAAAGTCCACAGGTTCTCAGGAAACACCTTTAATTCCAAAACGAACAATCCTTCAAAGTAAAATGAATCAAGCGCTTTCGCCCGGGCTCTCCCATGCTTTATCAAGATAAAATACAAGTAAATCACAGTGTCTTATATACTACTGTTGCAGTACATTGATTACAACCTTGTTATTCAATTATTCAATTGAGTAACTTCAACATTTAAAGGTGCATTATTCAAAAACATTATTCCTTAGAAAATCCAAAGCCAATTCTTACTTAAATGTTTCTTTTGTAGTGCTTGATAAACATAAACTAAGTCGATCCTAATATAATAGTTATATAAAATGTCACGTTTCTAGGACCCATATTAATTAAAAACTATAAAAAGCACTATAAAAAGCAGCCTTCAAACCAAAATATATTCTCATGTAAAATGTGAATACCACTGTAACTAACTGATCGGTTGCTAATATACTCTAATGGAACCAAACCTGCTGTGTGTATATAGTTGTATATAAAGACGCTTTGACTCACTAAATACATAATTAACCCCTTAAAACCAAATATATATTAAAATTACCTGTACAGAAACAGGTCTTGACATTTTCATATTGGCCAATGATGTTATAATTTGGCTCTTCTAATCTTTGAGTAAACTGCTCAGACTAATGGTGTCATTAAGCCCTGGTGGTTTAGAGGCATTTAATTTAATTTGCCACAATAACTCCCTATACTCAAGGGACGTTTCCCAATCACCTCCCCTTGGGTTAAGTCCTACTTGTTCCAAGAATAAAAATTTTAGACTCATTTCTTTACAACTTAATGTTTGCAGAATGCATTTGATTATTTTTTCTTTTCAACTTCATAAAGGTGTTCATGATTTTTACGCACCGAGTTACCAGCTCAGACGCACAACCTTCAACGAAGGTACGCCCATTCACGCATGTCTACAAGCAGAAGACGCTCTAGCTGAGAATCGAACTGGACAGCATCTTACTGTGAGGCGACAACGCTACCGCAGCACCACCACTGCGAAGTATCACTAGAAGTGTAACCTACTTAAATGGAAGACAGCATGCATACACAGTGTTACAAGTCAGCAATGGACACTTATTGGAGAGATGACACAAAACAAATGAGGCTCCATCAAAAGGAGTTACTTTCAACACAGTAAGAATTTTTTTGTTTAGCTTAAGCAATGTTTTTGTATAACAGTAATCAATCTTGAGTAAAGGTAGTATTGTTTTACCCTTGGCTATCTTTGGCTCAATTAGCTAAAAAAATGGATAGAGAGTGATGAAGACAGGAAATTATTTCTATCTGTTGTGAGCAATTTGTAAAAGTTGCACGAGACATGTGCCTCTGTAAAATGAGTCAGTGAGGTACACCTTTAAAGGGAGGTTCTGTGCAAAGTCTGCATGTCCTCCCTGCGGTCATGTGGGTTTCCTCCCACATTCCAAAGACATGCAGTAGGTGGACTGGACACTCTAAATTGGACATAGGTGAGAGTGTGTGCGTGACTGAGTGGTATGACTGAACTACAATGGCAGGACTAGGCACCTGGCAGTGTAAACCTTGGCTCGAGATGATTATCATTGCGGATGTGACACCCCAACCCCATGTGCAAAATGGGAAAAGGGGCTGAGAATGGATGGCTGGATGGAAAGTATTACACAATGAATTTGTAAAAATGAAAGTGTGGCTGACATTTATAAAGCGACTGGATTCATAAAAGTCACTTGGCTGCATAAAGACAAAATAACATAGCTGAAGAAGCGCAATACAGATAGGACCTGATTTATTTAACTCTGTCATACAATGTCACACCTAATACATTCCAAATGACAGCATCCAATGGCAAAAGTCCTACAGGTCACATGACTACACGGTGCAATACAGGGTCATATGATCCAATGAGTGCATTAGCATGCATGTGGCAATGCACATTCACACACAACACCACAAGCACAACTTACAGCCTTGAAATGGGCTGCACAGCAAAGTCCCTACAATTTTATTGGTATAGAAGGGAAGAAAATACTGCGGTGGTGGTGCTGCAGTAGTGTTGTCGCCTCATAGCAAGAAGTTGTCCCGTTCGATTCTCAGCTACAGCGTCTTCTGTGTGGAGGCATACATGAATGGGGTGTGCCTTCGTTGAAGGTTGTGCGTCAGGGCTGGTAACCCAGTATGTAGAAATCCACTACCAATCATTAGCGGACCGGAGTTCCGCTGTGGCGACCCCTAACCGGGAAAAGCCGAAAGACACAAACAAACAAGAAGGGAAGAAAATGGGGGGGGGGGGGCCTTTCTGTACAAGCAGACAAGGACAATAAAAGGGTAAAAGTCAGAGAAGACTAGTATAAGCGTGGGGAGGCAAGACTATTATTTCTGTGGGACAGATGCCAATTTTTAAGTTTCTCAAGAAGGGCAGAGAGGGAAGGTGTAGGCAGTAAACAATATATGGATGATGGCAGGAGCAGACAACCACACAAAGCTCAACCACTATCAAGTGAGGCACAGAAACAAATGGGGGGGGGGAGCACAGAGGAAAGAAAAAAAGAGTCAGTGAAAGAGCAGTTAGAGGTAGGGAGGTCACTACCACAAAATGGATAGGTAAGTTAACACAATGAAAAGGAACACCATGATGGGGGTTAGGATGAGATGACAGGTGACTGCTGCATCGTCCAGTGCTCACCTAGACAGAAGTCAGTCACCTACTTTTACTACCTTTGGGGCTGGGCCCAGTAATTGGTGACCTGCTGGTCAGGACCAGGCAGCTGTGTGACTCTGCCAGTCATAGAAGGACATGCTCCAGGCTGTCAGTGCAATTGCCCACCCATTGCTCCACCAAGACAGAGACTAGTCCCCCCCCCTCCCCAACTCTTGCCAGTTGACATACTGTGACCCACCAGCGGCATCTACCAATAGAAGTCTACACAGCACTACTGAGGAAAGGCCACCAGAGGGTACCAGGGAACCCTCCAGGTCATCTCATATTGGACAGCCTATGTCATCTTCCAGAGACGCTGACCTGGAGAAAGCTAGAGACCCAGAAGGCAATACCAGGGGCAGGTGGACAGTGTAGTGGTTATTGCCATACCACATCCACAGCAATGACAGACACTACATACAATATGAAAATAAATGGAAACAAAAAAACAACAAATAAAATATATAAAAAAAGGTCAGTGATAAAACAGAGATAAAAGCAAAAGCAGTCATTACTAATGTGCACTACACTACATGGCATAACAGCACTTGTATGAGTAAAATGTATACAATGGCAAACAAAATATAATACAATACATCTGTCAGACAAAAGGTTACTAGAGCAGGGTGTGTGCTACAACGGCAAAAATGAAATGCTGCCGTAACAGTCCCCCTGTGTGTATAGCATATGAACAGTGCAATGTTGCAAACAGTGAACAGCGGGATCATAAAAGCTGACTAGAAGATCTCAGGTGTCATGTACTGTGCCCAGTGGTGCTACAGTCAACTAACAGACTTGACTAACTGGATAGTGTCTTGCATGGATCATGGTAACCATGCCACAAGCACAGTTACAGAAGCCAAGATGTCAAATGTGGACCACAGATATAAAGTGGCACTAATTTAATAAGATAATCATCAGTAAACGAGCAGTCTGATGCATGACCACTGTATTTCAGCAATAACTGGCACTGTCAGGGGGACTGAACAGGCAGCAGAAGAAAAATATGTATAAATGACAGTGGGTATGGCTATGGACATGACAATGTAGGATGGCAAGACTGTGGAATACCCAGGTCAGGTTAGCAGTCATTATCATAGCACCAGTGGCAATTCCCAGAGGCAAGACAAGTGGTAGCAAAGGTCATCCTAAACTGTCAAAGTATGTGCTACAGTATGCTTATTAAAGTTGTATCCAATGTTTAAACTAAGTAGCAATATTGTAACATTAGGCAATATTCCAGGTATCTAAAATACATACAGCCATTAAATGAATAGTAAATATGTACCTATTATGCCTGGAGAGTCTTTTCATGTGTCGCCAGCAGATCAAGCTGTTTATCCTCCATCTCATCAGGAGCTTAAAAACATAAAAAAAAAAAAAAAAAAAAAAAAAAAAAAAAAAAAAATGGCATATGTCCATGACTTACATGGACCAGATAATGGCTGAAGGGCTATGCCTAATTAATTGCAATATACCATGTCATTAGTATTTGCTATATAACTCTACTGCCTCTCGTGACCTCTTTTTCCCTTTGGGTAAGTTCATGATGCTGCCATTTCAGGTCATTGTACCTGTATGCCTCACAAGACAGTGACAGGCATCCAATTTGTACAGGAAGTCCTCATAAAAACATTATGCAGCAGGTGCTCTTAATAGTCTCTATACATGAAATACAGAAAGACATCTGTTTTCTTCTAGCACCACGTGAAAGCCCCTCCACATTCAGCACCCCCCAGAAGCCATGGCACATCACAGACTGCAATCTAAAGGAAAAGGGTAGCAATTCACATCAATGCACATTGCAGGCATCATGTGATGCTCATTAACAGGCATCTCAAAACTCCCCCATGCCACCAAGTAGTTGTATGTTGATGAATGGTGTGCCAGGTGTGTCAGGGCTGTGAAAGACACACAGCCCTAAATGCAAGTTTCCTATGCAAACCAAGTCTCTGTCTACAGTTGCAATGGAACACACCCAGGGACTACAGCACTGATTAATACACTGGCGGCCTTGTAGGAGTCACTGACCCATCTATGCATGTACAGTGCACTTTGTGGTCATTTATGCATGTGAATAGTTAGGCATAAGTTACAGTACACTCCCCACGGCTAGTAAACATTACTTTGCATGATTCAGAGATGTTTACCTTTAACAGCTTCATTAGCATAACTAAAATGACGCAATTACTGAAACTGCCCCATAAAAGTACCAATGGCCATTGCCATTGGGGGGGGGGGTGCTCATTCAGCTAAAGAAATTTCTTGAACAGCAAAATAATAGTAGTGGATATCAAAGAATTCACTCCAGAGAAGGAAAAACAACATAACATCTATTGTGGTAAGACTACATGTAATAAGAAAGTGTTATTAATTTTACTATTGTTTTGCTCTTACTGAAGTGAGGTTGCAGACGTCTATCTGCTGACAGGGGTGGTGGGCATAGAAAGGTGTGTGACAGAACTCTGTCCAGGTGTACATTACCACAGTGCTTTACAGAATGGTAAAACATAATAGGTTATAGGGACACAAGGCATATGCAAATGCAGAGACCAACTGCCTTAAAGTGAGACTATAGTCAACTACAGAGAGTGGTGCAAGGAGCACAGGACATGTTGCAATGATGGATACCTGGGACTGGACTTGAGGTGCAGACAGCAACAGCCCATTTAACTAGTGGTTGTGGGACTGTGTGATGTGCACCAGGACCTCTATTCTGCAGCACTGACAGAGTACACCACATTGTAATGCATACTCTGTCAATGTATTTGTATCATGTATGAAATACAGTGAACAATGTGAGGTGGGAACAGAAAAAGAAGTTATGTACCTACCATAACGTTCCATGTTAGTTGTCCTTCATCTCGCCTTCCTTCTTGCTGTTTGGGTTCGGAGCCCATCATTGGCTCCGACTCAACCTGCTTCTATATAGCTCAAGAGCTATTTGCTGGCTCGTGGCTAACCCTTATCCCAGAATGCCCAGTGTCAGCTACCCAGATCTCGTTTGTGATAGCACACACTAGACATATAAAGTAACCAGTAACCTAAAACTGATTTACCAAAATAACAGATCAGAGTAAACGGTCATAAAATTACCTGGCATGTGAACCAAGAAAAAGGAAATCAGCCAGTGAAACCATAGTGAACTCCTCTCAATCCTCCAGGAAGGGGGAAGGAGGGGGGACGCAAGAAGGAAGGCGAGATGAAGGACAACTAACATGGAACGTTATGGTAGGTACATAACTTCTTTATGTTAAGTTGTCCCATCTCGCCTTCATTCTTGCTGTTTGGGATAGCATCCCTAGCACCTAAAGACCTGGGGTGGCTCATTGGAACAGACTCTTCAGAACAGTGGAACCCAAAGGAAGCCCTGCTCCGGGAGATCACATCCACTTTGCAATGAGAGATAGAGGTATGAGGGTTTGCCCAAGTGGCAGCTGCACAAATTGAGTCTACAGGCAATTTAGACTGAAAGGCTACAGACGTGGCTAATGCTCTAGTAGAATGACCTTTCAGTTTTGCTGGTAGATGTTTATGCCTTAACTGATCAATAAAGGCAATGGTGTTAGATAGCCATTTGGATAAGGTCACCTTAGAAACTGGAAGGCCTTGCTTATTGTGAGCATAGGAGAGAAATAACTGGTCTGACTTTCTTAGCTCTTTGGTCCTATGGAGGTAAAAACATAATTGTCTGTGCACATCCACTTGGTGAAGACCATATTCTGCCTTGTTGCTATAATTGGGAAAGAAGACGGGGAGATTGATGGATTGCTTATTTAAACTGTTTTCTGAACAGACTTTTGGTATGAAGGATGGCTGGTTCTCAGAGAAACTCTCTCTTTGTGAAACACCATATATGGAGGACGAACACAGAGTGCTTGGTGTTCTGAAACGCGTCTAGCTGAGGTAATAGCAACCAGAAAGAGTGTCTTCCAAGAAAGAAATGTTAAGGGACAAGAAGCTGCTGGTTCAAAAGGAGGCAGAATCAAAGAAGTCAAAACTATATTGAGATCCCAAGGAGGAGGTGGATCCCTCACTGGGGGTCTAAGAAGAGATGTTCTTCTCATGAAGGCTTTGCAGAGTTTATGAGACATTATGCTAGAATTAAGAATTCCAATAAGAAAACTAGATATGGTGGCCAGTTGTACCCTGATAGTAGCAGCAGCCACACCCGACTGAAAAAGCTCTGCTAGAAATTCTAGAATCTGATGGACTGGGGCTGAAAAGGGGTCTAAGTTTCTAGATTCTGCCCAGTAAGAAAATCTTTTCCATTTGCTAGCACAAGTCTTTCTCGTAGTTGACTTATGGGAGGAAACAATAATATCGCAAACTGATGGGGAGATACTTGGAAGCCTGGCTAACGTAGGAAGTGGAGAAACCAAGCTGTGAGCTTGAGAGTCTGAAGGGATTGGTGTAACCCGCCTGACTGATGAATCAACAGATCTGGCACTGGGTCCAGAACCCAAGGCTGGTCTAGAAGGTGAAGGTGCAGGAAAGGAAACCATATCTGTCGAGGTCAATAGGGGGTAATGAGGATCATTTTGCAACTCAACGATTTTGCTTTCTGTACGAGTCTTGGAATTAGCGGAAAAGGGGGAAATGCATAAAGCAGTCCCTGAGGCCAATCATGGACTAGAGCATCCCTGGGAGTTTGACCTGGAAGAGGAAGCAGGAAGAAGTAGCTGCTGCATTGCTGGGGGTGGCAAATAGATCGCAGCAAGGCTGGCCCCATTTGTGGAAGATAAGGTCCACAACTTCCTGATTCAGAGACCACTCATGAGGTATGAGGATATCCCTGCTGAGCCTGTCCACTATTACATTGGATTTCCCAGGGATGTGCATTGCTGTCAGAAAACGTTGGGAGGAAATCGCTCATTGCCATAGCCTGAAGGCTTCTCAACACAAGGGGTAGGACCTGGTCCCGCCCTGCTTGTTGATGTACCACACAACTGACATGTTGTCTGTTTGGATCGCAATAGTCTCGGAAGGAAGAGAGTCTTGAAGAGCTTGCAACGCTAGGAGCAGCGCTCTCATCTCTAGGACATTGATATGCAGATGGTACTCGTGAGGTTGCCACATGCCTTGGACTGTCCTGCCTAGATAATGCCCCCCCCCCCCCAATCAGGAATGCACTGTGGTTTCCGGAGGGGATTGAATGAAAGGTCTGCCCTGAGTCACCAGTGGGGAGACCATCCACCAAGAGAGGTGTCTTTTGCACGTTTCTGTAATCAGGATCATGTGAGACATGGGTAGTTCCTGGAAGGACCACTGAGTGAAGAGAAACCACTGAAGACTCTCATGTGGTAACACGTTAATGGTACAAGAAGAATGGCAGCTGCCATGGAGCCTAGAACTTGCAGGACATGTCTGACTTGGACCTTTCTGTTCTGCATTAGAAAAGACACTTGTTGACGAATAGAGAAAACTCTTTCCTGAGGTAACCTTGCAAACATCTGTTTTGTGTTTAATTCTGCTCCTATATATGTAACAGATTGACAGGGCTACAAGGCAGATTTTTCGAAATTTACTGTAATGCCTAGTTGGGTGCAGATTGATATTGTATAATCCCGTGCCTCTAAGAGTTGATGCCTGGTGGTAGCAGTTAGGAGCCAGTCATCTAGACAGGGAAACACCTGGAATCCTTGACATCTCAGGTGAGCCACGACTACTGCCATACATTTGGTGAACACCCTGGGGGCTGTGGTGAGACCAAAGGGCAGAGCTCTGAACTGACAATGACTGGCCCCTACCCAGAAGAGAAGAAATCTTCTGGAGCGTCTGTCCATTTTGATATGGTAGTATGCATCCTGAAGATCTATGGAGCACATCCAGTTGTCCTGACCCTGAAAGGGGAGAATGGACTGCAGTGTTACCATCCAAAACTTTTCTTTTTGTACAGATTTGTTCAATCTGCTGCTGAGATCCAATATTGGTCTCCAGTCCTGTGTCTTTTTTGGTACTAAAAAGAATCTTGAGTAAATTCCGGATCATAGTTGGTCTGCGGAGACTTCCTGAATGGCTTTTTTTTCTAGCAGTTTTGAAACTTGAATAACTCCTTGATCCTTTAGACTGGGTGGGACATCTGGGATGGACTTTTTTTTGACTTTAGAGGGGGGTTGATGAAAGGGGATTTTGTAACCTCCAGATATGATAGATAGTACCCATTTGTCTCTTGTTATATTTTGCCAGGCTTTTGGGTACATGGAAAGTCTTCCCCCGACTGCCTCCAGAGGTGAGCAGTCAGGCAACCCGTCAGGGATGCTGGAAGAGTTTAGCAGAGAAAGTTTCTCTGTCACCCTGATTCTGCGGTCCCCCTCTGCCACGAGGGCAGCGTCTGCCATTGTTGTTGTTTCCCCCTCTGCCCCTAGGTGAAAAATCACCACATGTGTCAGACAAAGTTCCCCGGGACTTCCAAAACAACATCTTTCCACCCTTCCGACCTTTGTGATAAGGTCTGTTAGGTGTGGAAAAACAGACTCCCACAGCAGAGAGAGTCTTGCCTTCCTGCTCGCACCTGGTAAGCGTGTCTTTCACCTGAGGCCCAAAAAGGGAGTGTTTGTGAAGGACGCCCAAAAGGGTTCCGCAAATTGACAGCCGCAGCCAAGCATGTCTCCTGAGAGCCACTCTTGTACCTGCGGCTCTGCTCGCTCCATCGGCTGCATAGGAAATCAGCCTCATGGATGAGTTGACTATAGAATTAACAGTCGCAAGCTGGGAAGCTAATTTGGCTGATGCTCCCTCAGCTGTAGGATTTTGTAGGGTATCTCCAAGCTCTTTTAGAAGATCCCTTTGAAGTCGTGTAAAAGGAGAGAGATAATTCAGGGACCTCATTAAGAAGGTTGCGGAGGAAAACATTTGCTTCCCATATCTGTCCATCATCCCAGACTTTGTTTGGTGGATGGACAGACGAAGAAGTTTCTGCTAACTCTTTCTTGGTGGCTGCTGCTGCCACCATGGCATCAACTGGCACACCTTTAGAGAGAAATTGTTTGTCCTGGGGGGCTGTTATGAATTTGGTCTCCTCGGAGTAGGTTCCACAGAATCCGGAGCTGACCAAGCCTTTCGAGCCACTACACATATGAGTAGATTGAAAGGTGGAGACACCCAGGAGGTGGAGGGTCGAGAACCGAATGCCTCCAGGTATACAGACTCGTCCTCGGTAGGGGCTAGGAAAGACCAGCCACACCTCTGCCTAAGCATTTCAAGGATGTCCGAAAAAGAAACATCTTCAGAGGGGCACCTGGGGGACCCTTCCGATTCATCCAGGTCTGTATCTGAGGTGACAGACTCAGGGGAGTCTAGGTACTTCCTCTTACACTTCTTCCGAGGAGGCTCCTCTGAGTGATCAGGGGAGGCCTCAGAAGAAGAGGGGTCACCCAATGGGGTGTCCTGGGGCATAGGTTCCCTACGCTTCTGGGCCGGAGGAGCAGAGGTTGGCATAGGCACCACAAGAGAAGGAGCCGATGGGGCTGATAGTAGGGCTGCTTCAGGGGACAGCACACTCTGCATGACCTCGAAGGCATCACGATCCCGAGGCAAAGAAAGCTCCAGCTCTGAAGAGACAGGTGTCCTTCTCCATGTCGAGAGCGATGGCTCCAAGGCCAATGTGGGAGCCGAGCTCACCTGCGCCGAAGCTCCGAGAGTGAGAGCGGGGTCGGACAAAGGACCGATGCCACCCCCCCCCCCACAGCCGACGAGAGAGCTTCGGCACCCAGATCCCTTGATGGACGGAACATTCGAGGTAATCGGAGCCGACGTCGGAGCCAAAGAGGAAGTGATCAGCGCGATCGGTTCTACTATCAGCGCATCCATGGTCTCCAGCTCCGAACTAAGTGTAGTCGGAGGAGGAATGGAGATGGAGTCGGATGGAGCCGCAACCTGCTAAGGTGGGACTGGAAAGTAATTTTGCAAGGGCCTGTGATTTAAGCAACCTGCTGACTACTCTCTCCACATCCTGATCTGATAACCTGGAGGATCGAGAGGAGTGGGATGAGGAGTGGGATGAAGAGCGATGACTGCGTTCACTTCCTAATAAGGGTGACTGTGGCACCAAGCAGATCGGCTCCAATAAAGGAGACCTTGCTCGCTTGTGGCTCTGAGATGGCTCCGGGGTGGCAGTTGGAGCAGAGGGAGGAGATGACGTGTCAATGCTAGTCAGCACAGACAAACTTGGTTCTTCAAGCCCAAGAGTCGATTCCGAGGATGGAGCCGATGGCTTGACAGACTTAGAGGATTTCACTGGCTGAGAACCTTTAGCCGGGAAATCCTGTGGTTTCAATAATCCTCGAAGGATTAATTTGTTTTTGCGCTCCTGCAGGACCCTTGGACTAAATGCATGACAGATAGAGCAGGAGTCCTGCAAGTGCACAGCCCTTAAACAATTAACAAAGCTAGTGTGCCCATCTGTCAGACATTTTCTGACAGCATGAGTCACACTTTTTGAAGCCAGAAACTTTGGCCTCTTTAGACATGTTACACTACTATACTAAAAAAAACAAGTTTTTTTTTTTTTTTTTTTTTTTTTACAGTTAAGGAACAGAAAGGAGAGCCTCTAATTTAAACGCTGTCCTAATGGGGGGGACTCTCTAATTTAAACGAGTTCAGGGGAAACAGAAGGCCTGTGAGATATGGAGCGATGGCCAACAAAGCTACAACACACACAAGAAAGGCGATAAGGGATAAAGAACTATATCTAGACAAAACATGACAAAATTTAAGAATAAACAACAATTATAATAAAAGAAAAAACTATACTAAGCCTGAGCCAGTAACGAAGCAACCCCGCAGCTGAAGTGGCAAACGAGATCTGGGTAGCTGACGCTGGGCATTCTGGGATAAGGGTTAGCCTCGTGCCAGTAAATAGCTCTCGAGCTATAGAAGTAGGCCGAGTCGGAGCTGAGGATCGGCTCCGAACCCAAACAGCAAGAACAAAGGCGAGATGGGACAATTTAACATCACAGGTTAACTGATACTAAGCTGTGTGTATATACAGCGGATACAAAAAGTGTACACTCTCCTGTCAAAATGCCAGGTTTCTGTGATATAAAAAAATTAGACCACAATAAATCATTTCAAAACTTTTCCCATCTTTAATGTGATCTATAACCTATACAATTCAACTGAAAAACAAACATTGTTAGGAGACAAAATATAAAAAAATAAAAAAATGTGCAATAAGCTGGTTGCATAAGTGTGCACGCACTTAAACTAATACTTTTGTTGAAGCACCTTTTGCTTTAATTGCAGCATTCAGTCTTCTTGGGTACACACCTGCAATCAATTAAAGAGACTGACTAACCCCAAATAAAGTTTAGCTGTCCTAGTAGGATTTTCCTGACATTTACTCAGTTGCCTGCTACAGCAAAAGCCACGGTTCGCAGAGAGCTTACAAAGCATCAAAGGGATCTCATTGTTGAAAGTTATCAGAAGGGTACAAAAAATTTCTACAGCATTGGATATACCATGGAACACAGTGAAGACAGTCATCACAAAGTGGAGAAAATATGGGACAACAGTGACATTGCAAAGAACTGGATGTCCCTCCAAAACTAATGAAAAGACAAGACGAATACTGGTTAGGGAAGCTGCCAAGAGACCTACAGCAACACTGAAGGAGCTGCAGGAATTTCTGGAAAGTACTAGTTGTGTACTACATGTGACAACAATCTTCCGTATTCTCCATACGTCTGGCCTATGGGGAAGGGTTGCAAGACGGAAGCCTTTTCTTACACAGAAAAGCATCCAGGCCTGGCTAAAATTAAGCATGTGGGAAAATGTGTTATGGTCTGATGAGACCAAGGTTGAACTTTTTGGCCACACGTTTGGTGCAAAAACAACACTTTGCATCACCAAATGAACACCACTCCCACTGTGAAGCATGGTGGTGGCAGTATCATGCTTTGGGGCTGCTTTTCTTCAGCTGGAACTGGGGCTTTAGTCAAGGTGGAGGGAATTATGAACAGTTCCAAATACCAGTCACTTTTGGCCCAAAACCTTCAGGCGTCTGCTAGAAAGATGAAGATGAAGAGGAATTTCACCTTTCAACACGACAATTAACCCAAGCATACATCCAAATCAACAAAACAATGGCTTCACCAGAAAAAAATTTAAGTTTTGGAATGGCCCAGCCAGAGCCCAGACATAAATCCAATAGAAAATCTGTGGGGTGACCTGAAGAAGGCTGTGCACAAGAGATGCTCTCGCAATCTGACAGACTTGGGGCACTTTTGCAAGTAAGAGTGGGCAAATATTGCCAAGTCACGATGTGCCATGCTGATAAACTCCTACCCGAGAAGACTGAATGCTATAATTAAATCAAAAGGTGCTTCAGCAAAGTATTAGTTTAAGGGTGTGCACACTTATGCAACCAGCTTATTGTATGTTTTTTATTTTTTATATTTTTCCCCTAACAGATTGGTTTGTTTTTCAATTGAACTGTACAGGTTACAGGTCACATTAAACGGGAGAAAAGTTTTGAAATGATTTATTGTGGTCTCATGTTTTTATACCACAAAAAGCTGGCATTTTAACAGGGATGTGTACACTTTTTATATCCAGTGTATGTGGAACATGCGATAGCAGTAGTTTAGTGGACAGAGGAATGCTGAGGTTGATAACAGAAACTTTTAGTTATGTACTTACCATAACTTTAGATGTTTGGGATCCATCTCGCCTACATTCTGTACTGATGGGCTCGGAGCCGATCCCTCGGCTCCGACTTGGCACGCTATGCTATAGAGCGAGGCCTCTTATTGGCGGAGCTATTTCTTATCCCAGGATACACCACCACTAATCCCCCAGATCTTGTTTGTCCGCATTCATGCACACATGCACAACTTGTTTATATAACATAGCTAGATGTTTCAAGATGAAACAACAGGATTCGGACCGTCTGATATCCTCTGATCTCCAAGGCAGGGGGAAGGAGGGTGGGTTATTGAATGGGAGATGGATCCCAAACATCTAAAGTTATGGTAAGTACATAACTAAAAGATGTTATGTGATCCTATCTCGCCTACATTCTGTACTGATGGGACAGCGTCCCTAGCACCTAAATCCTGGGTGGCTCATTGGAAAACACTCCTGAGCACTGTGGAACCAAATGAAGCTCGTCCTCTAGATGTCACATCCAATTTGTAGTGGGAAATGAAGGTGTGCGGGGAAGACCATGTAGCCGCAGCACAAATGTCACTAATGGCAAGCTTAGAATGAAATGCTATCGAAGTAGCCATAGCCCTTGTAGAATGAGCTTTGACAGAGGTGGTAAGCTCTTTGTTAGAATAAGAATAAGCTTGAGTAATACAGTCCCTGATCCATTTGGCAATAGTGACCTTTGTGACAGCTTTGCCCAATTTATTGTCTGCAAAGGATACAAACAACTGATCTGTTTTCCTTGTTTGTTTGGTCCTATCTAAATAAAAACGCAACTGCCTGTGGACAGACAGTCAAAGTCTTACCCTCCTGCTCGCAGCGGGTCAGTGTGTCCTTTACCTTGGGTCCAAACAGGGAGGACCCATCAAAGGGGGCGTCGGCAAAGGAAGACTTAAAGGCCTCCGCGAAATGACACAGGCGGAGCCAGGCTTGTCTCCGTAGAGCAATGCCTGTACCCGCCGCTCTACTCGCCCCTTCGGCCACATAAGAAATGAGCCTCATAAGAAATGAGCCTCATGGACGAGTTTGAAATGGACGACAGTGTAGCCAGCTGAGAGCCAACCGTCTGGGCCAGCTCCTCAGGCAGGTTACCCAAGAGGGTATCGGAAAGTTCTTTAATCAGATCCCTCTGAAATCTGGTAAAGTGCGTAAGGTAGTTCAAGGACCTTAATGTAAAGGCCGCTGAACTTAGGGTGCGCTTTCCGTACCGATCCATGCTCCTAGACTCCTTATTAGGAGGATGGATGGACGTCGAAGCCTCTGCTACATCTTTCTGGGTAGCAGATGCCACCACCAAAGCATCTACAGCCACACCTTTAGTTAGGAACTCTTTTTCAGGGGGTGCTGAGAGGAACTTATTAGGATGAGCAGGCACCGGTTCCACAGAGTCTGGGTGTTCCCACGCCCTTCGACAGATCAAATCCAAGAGCTCGTCGAAGGGCGGAGACACCCAGGAGGCGGAGGGCTGAGCCCCGAAGGCCTTAAGGAACACCGACTCATCAGCAGAAGGGGGTTTGGACTGCCAGCCGCCTCGTTGTTTAAGGGCTTCCAGGATGTCTGCAAAGGAGACATCATCTGAGGACGACTTAGGGGACCCTTCTGCATCATCGAGATCAGTGTCTGATGTAAGAGACTCATCAGGGGAGTCAACGTGCTTCCTCTTGCACGATCTTTTCCTGGGGGGTTCCTCCGAAGAAGCTTCAGAAGGACCTCCAGGAGGGGGGGGGGACCCAGTGGGGGTAACCTCAGGCCCCGGGGCTCCGCTGTCTAAGGACAGGGGGACTGCCAAAGACCCAGTCTCGGTATGCAGGGAAGGAGCTGGGGAAACCGTGGAGGTAGCCAAAGATGATTTGGCTAACGCACTCCTCATAGCCCTGAAGGCGGGACCACCAGAATCCTGGGAGGGTCCCACCTTCGTGGCCACGACGGTAGACGGCACTCCCGCAGCCGACGCACCGAGAGGAAGGCTTGGGACCGAAAACATCAGTCCCGAAGCATCCCCCCCGGGGCCGACGGAAGAAGTCCGCGTACCGAACTCCGACTCAAGAGCCAGAGTTGGAGTAAGGGTCGGGCCCGACCCTAAAACCTCCACCGGTTCCACCAGCACCGGCTCCAACGGTGCCGAGGCTGTTGGAGGAGGAACCATAGCAGCAGGGTGGACCATCGGCTCCGAAGCCGAATGGGCTGGAGCCGAAACTAACTTTTGGAACACCGGAGACGGGAAGAGTCTTAGGAGCATCCTGTCGATGTCCGAATCAGACATCTTGGAGGATCTGGACGATACCGATCGGGTCCGAACCGATTTCTCCATCGGCTCCATAGGACTAGGGGACCGGCTCCGAATGGATTCTATAATTATCGGTTCTGAGGGAGATCTCAAGGCAATTTCCCTCGGTGCCGATGAGGACTTCGCCGCCGAAGGGGAAGAGTCTGAGCCGGCAACCCTCATCGGCTCCAATATCAGTGGAGCCGATGAAGGTAACCCGCCTCTCGATGCCCCAGTCCTCGGCTCCGAAACCAGAGGGGTCGAGACTGGAGGCATCGAGGCAGACCGTTCCGCCCTCGGCTCTGAAGTCCGTGGAGCCGATGGAGAAGTCTGCCTAGGTTTTTGGCAGTCGGTTCCGACAGACTGGTCGGAGCCGACGCTTTTTTCTTTTTTGAAGGAGAGGGAGAAGAAGATAAAGCCTCCTTGAAGGATGGCTTAATTAACCCTTTAAGGATTAATTTGTTTTTCCTCTCCTGGAGGACCCTTGATGAGAAGGCGTGACACACGCTACATGACTCTTGTAGGTGCTTGGCGCCTAAACAATAAACGCACGAGGAGTGGTCGTCCGTTATGGACATCTTATAACCACACCTCGCACACTTTTTAAACCCGAAGGGTCTATGTTCCTTAGACATTTTGACTACCTAGGGAAACAGATTAAACACAGTGATAGAAAACTAAGAAAGTTTAAAGTTTTTTTTTTTTTTTTTTTTTTTTACACAAAAACAGTACACGAACTAGTAGCACAAAAACACATAAATTGAGGGTCAAGACCCTCTAACTTAAGCAGGTACATGACCAGTAAAACACAAAACGCTAGCTAGAATAGGGGAAGGCCCCTCTAAGTTAAACAGGAAACCTTCCCTTAACGAAAAACACAATTCTCACAACAAAAATTTCCAAATACACTCGTACAACAACGATAGCTGTTAAAACAGCTTTTGGGTTCAATTAAACAAAATTTCTGACAGGAAAAGTCTGAATAAACAGTACTTAGCCCAGCCAAGTTTGAGACCATGTCCTAGCTTGTAAGCGGCAAACGAGATCTGGGGGATTAGTGGTGGTTCATCCTGGGATAAGAAATAGCTCAGCCAATAAGAGGCCTCGCTCTATAGCATAGCGTGCCGAGTCAGAGCCGAGGGATCGGCTCCGAGCTCATCAGTACAGAATGTAGGCGAGATAGGATCACATAACATCATGCCATTACATCATCCATTCCCACGTTAACTTACTGGGATGCTATGAGAACCAGTCTTGTGAAGCTGTGTTAAGGCAGGGGCACACCCTGTAGTGACACAGATACTACCTGGGTGTGTGCACATCACAGCAGGTATTGCAAATATGATGCATCTGCTCACTTACCAAAGCTCACAGTCCAGATTTTCAGGACTTAGAGAAGGTGACTCCGAGACAGACCTGATATTGCAAGCCTTCCATGAGCACAAACACTGGATATCAGAAACATAAAAGTGACTGGGCCTTCTGTGACTGTATGTGCCCTGAGCTGGTGTCAGACATTAATGCAATCGGTGACCACAACAGGACAGTCCATCAGGTCTTGCGAAGAGTCAGTGACATGCTCTCTTATGCCTTCTATAAGGAAAGTATGGCCATAGGTGGAGGTCTGCAGTCAAATTCCATCCTGACTGCCATGGAGGAGTTTTTGTTGCCCCTGTCTGGAGAAAACAGAGAGCAAAGAATGATACATGGAAAAGACCTGGATGCTGGAGATGTGCTGGATTCCCCTTCTCACATCTCTGTTGGTGATGCACTAGGCTGGTATTATCTTGTACTGGTATAACTGTTTACAGGCATGTATAGGCTATAGACACAGGACAGCTCAACAATGTCATTTTTCTCTATAGGTACTTCTGGGATACAATCATCATGGCTTACCACACAAAGTATCTATGGTTGCACTCTTTGCAGAGCAGTAATATAGAAAGTGGGTACCTCACTGGGTGGTGGAATTTCCACATATTTGCAATGTCTCACATGGGTGTTCATCTATCACACTTAACAGGTACTGTGGTTATAGCAAACGCCAACACAGAACAGAGCATGCCTAATATCAGTGTTGTAGTGGACAGTGATGGCAGTCTTACTCTAGTACAGTCAGAAGACAAAGCGCCACTGTCAGCAACAGTGACTACAAATGACACACTACCACTCACATTCAGCAACACTGTTCAGCTGCCTGTCATACCTGCTCCCACCTCACCTGAATCTGTGGAAAGACAGGTCATACCCAGCACATCTGTTAAAGGTGGCACAGTCATCCTCTGCCTGTGTGCCTGCAGTGGGCAATGGTGCAGGCAAGAGCACAAGGACAGGGGTCAGGAGAGGCAAGCCTCTGACACTCGCTGCCACACCTTCTGGTTACGGCCTGAGATGGGTATCACAGTGGGTATTATGCAATAGATGTGCAGAGCAATCATCCAGGCACAAGCAGATGTCATCACTGCCATGGCAGAAAAATGATAGTGTGCTACTCTATTTGGATGGCGCATAATTTTATCTTGTCTTAGCAGTACTGTGTGGGCTTTACATGGATACAAAAAGACATGACTCCAATGCATATCCAATACTGCCAATAAGGTACCCTTGTGGAAAGTTACCCTGTTGAAATCACTGGTACAGGTCAGACGTGCCCAAGATGTCAGAATCATGACAGCTGCCTGGATGGCACACAGACACACTGTGTATCATATCAGCAGTTAAAGTGAAACTAGCTGATGTACCATTTACCATGTAAACCAAGTGGGAACCCGATAGCGATGTGGGTGCAGTTTTTGGCCCCAGGACCTCAGAGAACTTACCTATCTAAAAAAAACACCAGCAATATATTGTTTCTCTCCACTAGAGTACTTGGGAACCAAATACGCTCCGCCATATGCTGAAGCATCACTTCCAGGAAATGATGTAGTGCTCTTGAGGCAGACCCCCTCCCTCCAAGAGATACTCATAGTACCCATACCCGGATAGTCTTTGAAAGCTTCCTGTAGCAAGAACAGTTAAAACTACGTTTACCAGTTGCTGTATGGTCCCTCTCTCTACACAACAGTGCTATACTATGTCCTTGTCATGGAGGTGATGCTATGTTAGGTGGGGTCAGATCCTTCTGCAACATAGAAAGCGAAGACACTGACTACAAGAATAGCTTGTAGAAAATGCTGCTTGACTAAGACAATACTAAACCTAGCAGTGAAGCACACTCTCCCTGTTTACCAAGAAATCTCAGCTGGTGGTCAGGACTGATCATTCAGTTCTTAGGTTTCTGAATCACTCTGCCATATAGTTTCTCTCATTTGCATCTGCAATGGGGCTCACTAGCATAAAGTTGGTAATCAGCATGCAATGTAGGTTTGTATGAGGATTTCTCCAAATCACCTTTATCCTGTACACCACTCTTCACACAATTTTGATTAAAACACTGCACTATTTGTTTCTGAACACTGCCCAAGCTTTATTATTTTGTAAATAAAAATTTATCTGAGGACTGTGATCTCTTCAACCTCTGTAATGCCAATAAATAAATAAATGAGTGCAAAGAACAGTTTTCCACACCCAAATAGGTTTCATTGTTAAAACAAACAGTGTAAGAAGAATGTGATGCGGATCAATGACTTGCCGAATACTAGTATGAATATTGTTGCATCTAGCATGTTAAAAATAATCATGGACTCAGACTGAAGTAAATTTGTATCGACATATCACAAGGTAGTTGTTAAACCTATGAAGATCTATATTGTTGTTTCTTTATGCACAACAACTAAATTATTGAAATAAGGTTATGCAACATTTGCACAGTACTGTTTCACCGCATTTTATCTTCTTTTCATCTTTTATCATTTCTTCCTTTGGCTTTATTCTGTCCCTTTATTTCTCCATTTCATTTCCTTGTTAGCAGTCACATACAAACAATATTTATAGGCAATTTCTACAGTGTGGTGTGTTCCTTTCTTCTTTTTTTGACCAGGAACATGCTGCTATGGTTGAATATTGTACTAGCTTTTAATTTACTGGTTTGCTACTCCATTGTTTCTTCAGCTATGGTGCCTTTTTTGAGCTGCTGAAATATTGTTTATAGTATGTAAAAGAAAAAGGCTTCATTTTAGTCTGAAATCCATTCTTGTTTGGAAAATAAAGGTACTCATTTTAAAAATTCTTATTTTACACTCTTAAGACATGGCCAGTATTCTTTTCCTTTTGAGATTCTGTTAAAAAAAAGAAGTTGTTATGTCTTACCATAACGTTTCATCCGTGTTGTAGATCTTTATTCATTCATTACTGTTAGGACTTCGGTTCCGTCCTCAGAACGACACGGCAGTGACCAAGCTCGCTCCAGCCAAAATCTCTCAGCTAAGACCTACCCATAATGCCCCTCTCAGTCTCTTCAGATCGAGTTTGCCCACCCCTATAGTATAGAAATAAAAAAAGAGACAGTGTTATTATGAGTGTTATTAATTGAACATTTTTATGAGATACATTTTATGTTATTTACTACTTGGAATTTTATATATAATTTTAAAGAATTATATTAAGGAAAATTCCATTTTTTTAGTGTTCTGGATTTTATTTGTACTTTTTAGATAGACCACTAGAGGGGGGTGTTGTACCAGTTTTCGTATATGGGTGTACAGTTATTCAACTGAGTTACTATTTAGAATTTCTTAATTTTCTAACATTTTCATACATTTTTTATACATTTGATACATCTTTATATTATAAAATTAACACATTTACTAACACATTCATTATTTTCATATTGGGATATCTTTTTCCCATGTATTTTAAACACAATATGGTCCTATATGTATTTTGCTCCATTTACACGACACTGATAAATTATTCATGAACTTGTGGTTTTTATTGGATTTTTTTGAATGGGTTTGTCTATATATTTTTATTTGTTAATTGTTTAATTGTTATAACCGATGTCTGACGAAGTCTGAAGTTCAGACGAAAAACGCTTTGTTTCAGTTGGCGTTTAACGCTTTTTATTTCATTCTATCATTAATTCTACAAATAAATGCTTGTGACTACAACTGGGCTGGCCGGTGTTTTGAACTCCTCTATACAGTGCTTTTGTGTGTTTATTTAAGAACAACCATTGTGATGAAAGCAGCCACTGTACTAGTCTCATGTGCAACCTCGCCAGTGGAACTAAGCTAATGGTTGCTGCCATAGAGCCCAATAGCTGTAGTACAAGGCATGCTGGTACAAATGTCTGTGGGAGGAGGACGTGAATCTGGCTTCTTATTTTTGAAAGCCTGTGAGGAGGAAGGGAAGTCTGACAGGATGTTGTGTCGAAGATCGCTCCAATGAATTCCAGTACTCTTGTTGGGGACATTTGAGATTGGTCCATGTTGATCGTGATAACTAAGTGAGGAGAAAGGCCTTGAATGTAAGAGAGGCCGTGAATGAGAACCTTCCTGGTCGCGGCGGTAAGGAGCTAATCGTCTAAGTAAGGAAACACCTTGAATCCTTGTCATCGGAAATGAGCTACTATGACTGCCATACATTTGGTGAACACTCCTGGGGGCTGTCTAGAGACAAAAGGGAAGTACCCTGAACTGATAGTGATTGGCTCCCAGCCAGAAGCGGAGAAACCTCTGGGAGCGTTTGTCCATCTTTATGTGGTAATACGTGTCCAGTTGTCCTTCCCTAGAAAGTGAAGGATGGACTGCACCCTGACCATCCGAAATTTTTGAGGTTTTATAAATTTGTTTAGTAAGCTAGGATCCAGGATTGGTCTCCAGTCCCCTGTCTTTTCTGGCATTAAAAAAAACCTCTAGTAAAAACCAGATCCTCTCTGGTCTGGTGGGACTGGCTGGACGACTCTTTTTTCCCTAACAGCTTTTCGATTTCTATGGCTGCTGCCTTCCTCTGACGGGGTGGAACATCAGGGATTCGTTTGACAGCTCTGGGAGTGAGATCAAATGGGATATGGTAGCCTCTGGATATTCTTCTCTGCACCCATGCATCTGTAGTCATGAGTTGCCAGGCCTGTAGGTGCAGAGAAAATCGACCCAGACTGCTTCCAGAGAAAAAGCAATCAAGCCACTGTACAGGAGCGCTGGTAGGTTTGGCTGGAGAAGGAATCTCTAGCGCCCTGGTTGCACGGACCCCCCCCTCTGTCCTGAAAGGAGCGTCTTCCGGATGAGTTGCCCCCTCTGCCCTGGGGAGATTGCTCACCACGAGTGTCACAAAAAGATCACTGGGACTTCTTGAACCACAGTTTTCCTCCCCTCTGGTTCCTGGAATAAGATCTCTGGGGGGGTGGGGGGGTGGGGGTGGAAAAATGCATGTCCACAGTTGACAAGGTCTTCCCATCCTTCTCACTACATGATAGTGTGTCTCTTACTTTGGGACCAAAAAGAGAAGATTCATCAACAGGCGCGTTGACAAAGGAAGATTTAAAAGGGTCTGCAAAATCACACAAACGCATCCAAGCATGCAGTCTCATGTAGATGCCTGATGCAGCTGCTTGAGCTGCCCCCTCGGTGGTGTGAGATATCAAGAGCATCGAGGAGTTTGAGATGGATTCCAGGGTAGCCAGCTGAGAGGCAACAGTATCACACACCTAGTTAGGCAGTACCCCCGCCAAAGAGGCAGACATTTCTAATATTAGGTCTCTTTGGAGGCGAGTAAAATGTGCCAGATAGTTCAGTGATTGAATGGCAAAGGTCGTGAAGCATAGGCCCACTTCCCCAGTATGTCCATAGCCCGAGATTCCCTGTTCGGGGGATGGACAGTGGAACTATCCTCTGCCAGTTCCCTTTTGGTGGCCGCCGCCACAACCATGAAATCAACTACTAGCTGCTTGGACCAACTGGGCTGGTCTTCGGGGGGTGGATACGATTTTATCTGGCTTCCAGGGGGCAGATTCTATGTTGTCTGGGGCCTTCCAGGCACACTGCACAATCAGCTTAACAAGCTTATCTGCAGGTGGGGTCACCCAGGAAGTAGATGGCTGAGCACGGAATGCCTACAAGAACACAGATTCCTCCGAAGAAGGGTAAGAGGATTTCCAGTCTCCCCTCTGTCTGAGGATCTCAAGAATGTCTCCAAATGAGACGTCTTCCGGGGGAAACCGTGGGGACCCTTCTCCCTCATTGCAATCTGTGTCCTCAGTGCCAAATTCCTCGGGGGAATCTAGGTGCTTCCTCTTGCACCGTTTCTTCCACAGTGACTCCGCAGTAGGATCCTCTGAGGAAAACTTCGGAGAAAGGGTTCCCTCCAAGGGAAGGTCTTGTGGCTCCCGTGCTCAGGATCCCAGAGTAGGGGGTTGGGACAGCTGCATGCTAGAGGGGGGTTCTGGTGTCTATGCCACTGGTGCCAAGTGCGAGCCTGTTAAGGCAAGGACCCTCTCCATCACCTGGAAAGCAGGCTCGCCCGAGGAAGGATGGGAACCTGAAACAGAAAAGGACAACTTTGGAACCGGAGTCACACTCCACCCTGAGGAGCCCACATCCAGATGAGGAGCTCCGAGAGGACCGGTAGCTGCCGGTGGAGCCGTGGCCATAGATGGCACCAGAGAAAAAATAAGCGCCGAACTAGGAACCACGGTTCCGACAGCCCAAATCACTGCTCCAAGGGTGCGCCAGTTCCAGCAGAACCATTGCACCAGTAGTAATCGGTGCCGACAGGGGAACTTCCGCCGTCGAAGCAGAGACAGTATGCACCAGGGTGGTCATTGCTACCGAAGTCTCCGGGGCCTGGGAAGAGGCCGGAGGAGGTTATACTCATGAATAAGCAAAGAAAGATTCCATTCCAAAGGGGAAGGAAGACCTCGCAGAGGTGGGCAATCTTCTAGCTGCTAAAAGCTGGTCCACAACCCTCACTACATCTTGTTCTGAAAGAGTCCTGGTGGATCTGAAAGAAGCTGCCGAAGGAGAGTCAGGTCTCTCGAGAAAAGGATTAAATTGATGTCCCAAAAAGGGGTCATAAGTGGGAGAATATCTGGTTCTGGGAAGGTGTTCGACCTTTGGAACCGACGGTGTCATTGTCTGTGGAGCCATACAAGACATCAGCACCGTGGCCGGGGATGGTTCCGACGCAGGTACGGTAGTCGAAGCCGGTGTCAAGACCAAGGTTGGCACTGAGGAGGATGGGGCTGAAGCTGGTATAGTGATAGGAGTCAAAATTAGGGGCAGCACTGAGGAAGAAGACATGGAGCCTGGTGCCGACATAGTCTGCGCCAAAGGCGCGGGAGAAGCTCAGTGTTGACTCAGTTCTGAGAACAACGGAGAAGTAGGAACAGAGTGACTCAGTTTCTCTTTATGTTTTTTATTTTTTGTTATAGACAGATAGAAAGGTGAGGAGTACCAACAATGGTACTTAGAAATACCACAAGTGGTAGGAAAAGGGCCCATCAAATGTAGGAGAGAGGGACAGTACCAACGATGGTATAAAGAAACTACCAAAGGTAGAGGGTAGGATATAGACAAAGTATATAAGTTTATAGATGAAAATATTTTATATATATATATATATATATATATATATATATATATATATATATATAGGGTAAACTGACTAAAATGAGGTACTGATATAGATAATCACAAAAAATGCTACACTTAGCTTGAGAGAGATGGCTTGGCATGTCTGACGAGGAACGCGGCATACAAGATCTGAAGAGACTATGAGAGGGGCATTATGGGTAGGTCTCAGCTGAGAGTTTTTGGCTGGCACGAGCTTGGTAACGGCCATGTCGCTTCTGAGGATGGAACCAAAGTCCTAACAGTAAGGAATGAATAAAGATTTACAACATCAGATGAATCATTATACCACCTCACAGTTTTAACATCCAGCTGCCATTAGTGAGTATGCCCAAGAAGTTTCAAGTATTAGTGGTCTGCCAAAAAAAAAGAAAAGAAAGAGTTATGTACCTACCATAACGTTCCATGTTAGTTGTCTTCATCTCGCCTTCCTTCTTGCTGTTTGGGGACTCGGCCATCTTCTATAGCTCGAGAGCTGTTTACTGGCTTGAGGCTACCCCTTATCCCAAAATGCCAAATGTCACCTACCCAGATCTTGTTTGTGATAGCGCACAACAGACATAAGCAGAGTAACCAGTTACCTAAAAACTGGTTGTCCAATACACCTAAACAAGGAGAGAGTCATAAATTACCTGGCATGTGAAGTAATAAAAGATACTCAGCCAGTGAAAACAAAAGGAACTCCTCTCAATCCTCTAGGAAGGAGGAAGGAGGGAGGGACGCAAGAAGGAGGGCGAGATGAAGACAACTAACATGGAACGTTATGTTAGGGACATAACTTCTTTATGTTAAGTTGTCCATCTCGCCTTCATTCTTGCTGTTTGGGACAGCGTCCCTAGCACCTAAAATCCCAGGTGGCTCATTGGAACAGACTCTTCAGAACAGTAGAACCAAAGGAAGCTCTGCTCCGGGAGACCATATCCACCTTGTAATGAGAGATAAAAGTATGAGGGTTTGCCCACGTGGCAGCTGCACAGATCGAGTCTATGGGCAACCTAGACTGAAAGGCTACAGAGGTGGTTAATGCTCTAGTAGAATGACCTTTTGGTTTAGCTGGTAGCTCTTTATTTCATAACTGATAAATAAAGGCAATAGTATCAGACAACCATCTGGATAAGGTCACCTTAGAAACTGGAAGGCCTTGTTTGTTAAAAGCATAAGAAAGAAATAACTGGTCTGACTTTCTTAGTTCTATGGAGGTAAAAACGCAATTGTCTGTGCACATCCAGTTGGTGGAGCTTGTATTCTGCCTTGTTGCTGTGATTGGAAAAGAAAACTGGGAGATCTATGGATTGATTTAAATTGTTCTCTGAGCAGACTTTAGGAATAAAGGATGGACTGGTCCTCAGAAAAACTCTGTCCTTGTGAAACACCAGGTAAGGAGGACGAACACATAGTGCTCGAAGTTTTGAGACATGTCTAGCTGAAGTGATAGCAACCAGAAAAAGTGTCTTCCAAGAAAGAAATTTTAAGGAACATGATGCTGCCGGTTCAAAGGGAGGCAAAATTATCCCAAGGAGGAGGAGGATCTCTAACTGGGGGTCTAAGAAGAGATGTTCCTCTCATAAAGGCCTTGCACAGCTTATGAAACATTATGCTAGAATTAAACATACCGATATGAAAATTAGAAATGGCAGCTAGCTGTAATCTAATGGTAGCGGAAGCCGCACCAGACTGAAAAAGTTGATCTAGAAATTCAAGAATTTCATGGACTGGGGCTGAGAAGGGATCCAAATTTCTAGATTTTGCCCAGTAAGAAAACTATTTCCATTTACTAGCATACGTTTCCCTCGTAGTAGACTTATGTGAGGAAACAATAATATAATGGACTGCTGGGGAGATACTGGAAAACCTGGCTAAGGTTGGAAGTGGAGTAATCAAGCTGTGAGCTGGAGAGTTTGAAGGTTTTGGTGCAACCCGCCTGATTGATGGATCAGAAGATCTGGAACCAGGTCCAGAATCCACGGTTGATCCAGAAGGTGGAGGTGCAGGAACGTGAACCATATCTGTCGAGGCCAATATGGGGCAATAAGGATCATTTTGCAACCCAACGATTTTGCTTTCTGTACGAGTCTTGGTATTAGGGGAAAAGGGGCAAAAACATAAAGGAGTACCTGAGGCCAATCGTGGACTAGAGCATCTCTGGGTATATGACCTGGAAGAGGAGGTAGGGAGAAGTAGCTGCTGCATTTGTTGTTGAGAGGAGTGGCAAATAGATTGCAGCAAGACTGTCCCCATTTGCGGAAGATAAAATCCGCAACTTCCTGATTCAGAGACCACTCGTGAGGCATGAGGATAGCTCTGCTGAGCCTGTCCGCTATGACATTGGATTTCCCAGGGATGTGCATTGCTATCAGAAAACGTTGAGAGGAAATCGCCCATTGCCACAGTCTGAGTGCTTCTCGACACAAGGGGTAAGACCTGGTCCCGTCCTATTTGTTGCTGTACCACACCACTAACATGTCCGTTTGGACTGCAATGGTCTCGGAAGGAAGAGAGTCTTGAAGGGCTTGCAACGCTAGGAGCACCACTCTCATTTCTAGGACACTGATATGCAGATGGTACTCGCAAGGTTGCCAAGTGCCTTGGACTGTCCTGTCTAGATAATGCCCCCCCACCCACCCTATCAGGGAAGTGTCCGTGGTCCCTGTGGCTACCGGAGGGGGTTGTATGAAAGGTCTGCTCTGAATCACTAGTGGGGAGACCATCCACCAAGAAAGGTGCCTTTTGCATGTTTCTGTGATCAGGATCATGTGAGACCACTGCATGAAAAGAAGCCACTGAAGGATTCTCATGTGGGAACGCGCTAATGGGACAAGAAGAATGGCAGCTGCCATGCAGCCTAGAGCTTGAAGGACATATCTGACTTGAATCCTTTTGCTCTGCATTAGAATTAACACCTGTTGACAAATAGTGGAAACTCTTTCCTGTGGTAATCTTGCAAACATTTCTTTTGTGTTTAATTCTGCTCCTATGTATGTGACAGACTGACAGGGCAACAAGGCAGATTTTTCGAAATTTACTGTAATGCCTAGTTGAGTGCATGATGTGATTGTATAATCCCGTGCCTCTAAGAGTTGATGCCTGGTGGTAGCAGTCAGGAGCCAGTTGTTTAGATAGGGAACCACCTGGAATCCTTGACGCCTCAGGTGAGCCGCGACTACTGCCATACACTTGGTGAACACTCTGGGGGCTGAGGTGAGACCAAAGGACAGAGCTCTGAATTGGTAATGACTGGCCCCTACCCAGAAGCGAAGAAATCTCCTGGAGCGTCTGTCCATCTTGATATGGTAGTATGCGTCCTGAAGATCTATCGAGTACATCCAATTGTCCTGACCAAGAAAAGGGAAAATGGACTGCAGTGTCACCATCTGGAACTTTTCTTTTTGTACAGATTTGTTCAATCTGCTGAGATCCAGTATTGGTCTCCAGTCCCTTGTCTTTTTGGTACTAAAAAGAATCTTGTGTAAGTTCCGGATCCTAGTTGGTCTGCGGGGACTTCTTGAA
Source organism: Protopterus annectens (assembly GCF_019279795.1). Taxonomy (NCBI): domain Eukaryota; kingdom Metazoa; phylum Chordata; order Ceratodontiformes; family Protopteridae; genus Protopterus; species Protopterus annectens. Next base: position 770,129,564 of record NC_056744.1, read on the forward strand.
TGGCTCTTGAAACTTCTGTGACTGCTTGATTCCTTAGATTGGGTGGGACATCTGGGATGGACTTTTTTGATTCTATGGGGGATTGATGGAAGGGAATTTTGTAACCTCTGGCTATAATGGATTGTACCCATCTGTCTCTTGTTATATTTTGCCAGTCTTTTGGGTACAGCGAAAGTCTTCCCCCGACTGCCTCCAGAGGTGAGCAGTCGGGCAACCTTTCAGGGATGCTGGAAGGGCTTGGCAGAGAAGGTTTCTCTGTCACCCTGGTTTTGCAGTCCCCCTCTGCCACGAGGGCGGTGTCTGTTATTGTTGTTTCCCCCCTCTGCCCCTGCGGGAAAAAAATCACTATGTGTGTCAGGCAAGGGTCCCTGGGATTTTCGGAACCACATCTTTCCACTCTTCTGACCCTTGGAATAAGGTCTGGAAGGGGTGGAAAAAAGGACTCCTATGGCAGATAAGAGTCTTGCCTTCCTGCTCACACCTGGTCAACGTGTCTTTCACCTGAGGCCCAAAGAGAAAGGAGCCATCAAAGGGAGTATTGGTGAAGGACGCTCGAAAGGGTTCCGCAAACTGACACAGCTGCATCCAAGCATGTCTCCTGAGAGCCACAGCTGTCCCTGCGTCTCTGCTCGCTCCATTGGCTGCATAGGAAATCAGCCTCATGGAGGAGTTGAATATGGAATTAAGAGTCTCAAGCTGAGAAGCTAATTTGGCTGGTACTCCCTCAGCTGTAGGATCTTGAAGGGTATCTCCATAAGGCGATAAAGGGTATAAGTACTAAGAGACTAAGGTTAATAACACTTTTACAATTAAAATTTTACAATAACAGCAAAAATATGTAATACAAAACTATACTACGCCTGAGCGAGTAACGAAGCAACCTCGCAGCTGAAGCAGCAAACGAGATCTGGGTAGCGGACGCTGGGCATTTTGGGATATGGGGTAGCCTCGAGCCAGTAAAACAGCTCTCGAGCTATAGAAGATGGCCGAGTCAGAGCCGAGGATCGGCTCCGAACCCAAACAGCAAGAACAAAGGCGAGATGGACAACTTAACATCATAAGTTTCACAGTAAGAGATCTTGGCTTTTAACGTGGAGATGCAGAACAGGAAAACACAGTAATGTGCTTTTTTTTTATTCCAGAAGAAAGTTGTTATGGTAGTTGCAAGATACACAGAATCCACTTAGTTAAAAAAAAAAACTGATACTTGTACTTTCTTTCCCTTAGGAGCACCACAAATTCCTATGTTACTGTGCCTGATCTATTCTCCGGGTCGACAGTTTTCAGTTGGAGATGCAGATTTTCTTTGTTTAAAGAGCTGTATTTTACCTCTGGCACTTGAAGTTGTGTGTCTTTATTTAGCATAGAACTTTCAGGGTCAACTGGCCGAAATGCTAAGAGTTTCCAGCATAAACTTATAAAGATACTTGTGAGCTTTGTGTATGGAAGTATGTGGGTAGGCATCCTGTATGTTCTTAAGCACAACATATAAACACTCTGTAAGGTACAGCACAGATCCCAGAATTAATGCTGGGCAGTACTTTATGGTTAAGACCTGCTGACAACCATCTATGATCCATCCGGCTGCAGTTATCTGCCTCCATTTGTTTGAAAAAAAAAATGAATATTCCTCCCAAGGATTGGGAAAAATGAGGCAGGGAGAAAATATCTGTGTCTGTCATCATATGGCTTGCTTTCCTAAGCAGATTCCATCAAGGACTGCTGGCTTTTGTACTTCCAAGCCTGCTGTTTCTGCTGATATTCTGTTCTGGTGTCACTGCTCTACTGTTTAGGTTGAGTGGCATAACATGGTTAGGATGTGGTTGAATAATTCCTGCAACATTTAGAAATTGAAGGATGGAACATAAGCTTCTGTTCTTCAGGATTTTTTTCTTCTAAATTTTTGAAGAGCCTCTGGGACAAGAAAACAGATAAAAAGCTAGATGACAGAATGCAAGGGTTAAGGCTGTGAGCTGTAGTTCTTCTGGTACAGGGTTTGACTCCCTCAGTCCTCCTTTTGCCTACTATTTGATTTGAGCAAGTCACTTAACCAGACATTGCTCCTGGATTGCCCCTGAAAAGTAAATGCCATGTCCAGTGGGTCCACCTGGTTAACAAATGGGTGTTATTATGTTGTCTTTTTGGACCAGCGAAATGCATTTCCTGATAACAATGCTTGAAGCAACAGGTCAAAACAATTAGTGTCAGCAGTGTTGTCACCACATCATGTCAGAACATGCCTTATTGCCTGTCTATGTGAGTATGGAAATGAGATCCCTGAAGGAAACAGCTGAGATGCCCTGAGTTAGGCCTTATATCTGGCTCAAGATGTCACTTTGTTATTATATCACATAGATCCTGTAATTAGCAGCTTCAATATTGATAGATTACTACACAGCTCTAATAACAGTGATAGATTACGTTTAAATCTTCTTCCCAGATCTGCTTGATATTTTGAACACCAGCTATACAAAAGGTCTGCTTTCTTTTTTTTACTCTGTGTAGCCAGGTCTACAACTTCAAGATCAGCCACTGAATTCTTAAACATGTAGAGAAGTTAACGGACAAATACAATAATTATTTTTGGGGAGGATTTTTTTGTCAACTCAATTGTACATGTTCACCGGGTTTAGGATTCTTCCTAAGATGGCATCCTCCGGAATCAGGCTTGATGAATGGAGAACAAATATTCGCATTCAGTACAGTAACTAGAAGGGGACTGAACAATGGTTTTAGGATACATGGCAATCTACAGAAAGCAAGTTTACTGAAAACTAAGGAGACTGCAAGCAAAGCAAATGAGCCAATGTCTTGGTTTCTGAAAGTAAATTTCTTTTCTGTGGGTGCAAGCCTCCCACACACCCATGCAAAGGAGTTGGTCATCTTTACTCTTGGACTTTTATCACCAAACCTTAGGGCAATGGCATGACCCCAGGCCGCAATGACCTCTGCTGATAAACTGCATTCCTTGGCCGGTAGTTATTATTCCAGTACTTCTCATTCATTCACTGGTAAGATGCCATGGATATAGAAAATTCCTTCTCAGAGTCTTCATCTACCCGTTTTTCTTATTTTGAGGATTGTTGTGCCTCCAGCTCTTTTGGAAATCTTACATTCTTTTTTTTTCACATCACCGGAGGTCTCAGATAAATCAGATTTGTTTCCTCTTTTCTGCCCGACTCTCCTTCAAAAGCAGCCCCAGCTTCTTACCTAGTAAGACGATAAAGTATACCTTAAGTTGCTTGATTTCTCCTTCTACTAGCCACCAAACTTTTTACAATGTGTATAAACCGCTTAAAGTGCATTTGTGTGTGTGTTTCAGAGAGAGAGAAAGAAAAGTGTGTGTGTGTGTGTGTGTGTGGGGGGGGGTCCTTAGGATGGTAGCTGCCTTCAAACAGGAGGGAAAACAAAGGATCTATCCTGACAGGCAAAGGTACATGTGACACATTGTAATACAAGCAATGTAGCACCTTTGAATAATCTAAGTAGTTGTTATTACTCAAAATATCATAACTGGGGTAAAACTATTAACAAACAAGTAAAAAATTGTTTGAAGGAAAAATAAAATTAAAGAACTTAAAGAAAAACACAGAGAGTGCAAGTCCACCCAACTGTTAACAGCAGTAAGAAAAACTGAAGCTAGTTAGAACCAGAAAGCTGAGAGTCAGTAACTCACTGGAGACAAAAGTGAAAGACTGCTCTAAGTCATACCTCCTACAAAGCATCACCACCTACAGTGCAGCCATGAGTACTGGGGGAAAATGGCACTGAAAAAGGGAGCAAAGACAGTAAGATATTCATATGTTTACCCAAGACACACTTCCATTCTAGGAAGGTAGAGAGACTGAGAATGACAGAATAAAAGACGATCAGCTGTGCAGTACATTTAATCCAGTCTTTCTTAAACAAACTTAGATACTCCAATATAAATGTATTCATTTTGGGTGTACGAAATATTTACTAACCTTCCTATGATTACCAAATATCTTCTTTGAATAAAAATCCAGGGTATCAAAAGCAGTCAGGATCCTCTGAGTCATGTTTAGTGCAGTTTGTCCTAAAATACATAAGCAAAGCACTAAATATATAAATATATAAAGGCAAAACATTATACGTGTGTATGAGCACGCACACACAGACAGGCACTCTCACACACAGACAGGCACTCGCACAGACAGACAGGCACACTCGCACAGACAGACAGACACACTCGCACAGACAGACAGACACACTCGCACAGACAGACAGACACACTCACACAGACACAGTGTGTTTCATGCGGTTTCCTTGTGTATTTGGTCTGAGTATCAAAAGAAACGCATTTTGAAGTTCGTTATGATGATTTTTATTCCCACTGCTGGGGGAGGAACTAGATCTGATTTTGATTAACACTTCCATTAGCAGAAACTTTACTGTACCTTTATGAATCCCAACTACTTCTCATTCCGATTCAAACTGCACCAACAAATACAAAAGGAAATGCCTGAATGCCACAATTATTACCATTTTCTTTAATGCTATAGTTTTACCGTCCACAGACCAGCACCATTTTCACAATATAATCCTACCTACTGCCTTCTTCCTGCCAACCCAAACTGACCAAAGATCACCTATAAGGCTAGACTGCAAGAGCTGTGCATACATTATGTCAAATACTGAAACCCTCTATTCATATAGGCCAGATATACAATCTGGATCTTCTAAGATGACACGCTTTTTGTATGCTTTAATAAATGCAGAACAGCATAACATATTGACATTTATGTTTAATAATGCATAAACAGTGTACCTGATTCAACATGTACCTCCTGTATTTAAGGAGTGTAATACAATACAATGATGTAAATAAACTTAACATAACAGTAGATGTTCGAATAATCAATGCTTCTATAGCCTAAGCTGTACAGGTTATACTCTGCATAGGATATAACAGCCGTCCAGCTTCCAAAGCTTCACGGTACCTTACACATGCCCAAACCGTTAATCAGCTTGAGTTCAGCTGACTAAAAGGTTTGGGTGCCAAGCCCCTTAGAACTTTCATGCCAAATGATAGATGGAGGCAGAGTCTGGAAAGGACATTGTTGAATTAAAAAAAAAAAAACACAAATGTCTACATCCTGGCATAATTATATATGCTAGTTTGAGAGGTCCACGAGTGTATCTTGTATACAGATGTGGATACACTATATTGGGTTAGTTAGCCTTTGTGTTTTATATAAAAAAACTCTTGTTAAATGTTTGTTTTTGTTGTTGTTAACAACTATTTTAATTAAAAAGGAGTTGTCCTCTCTTACAGCATATTTCCAAATGTAAAAAAGTTTTTATACTGTTTAATATTACACGTGCCCTAGGTTATGGACATGTACTTTTAATCATATTTACTGTTAGTATTTTAAAGGAGGGACTATGAGTCTATTTTTTGCATATTTAAAGTTTTATTGGGTAGAAACACTATCAGGAAGTGACGAAATTTTGCAATTACGCAATTACACAATTAGTAATATTTATATAAAAGGTGTATGCTGGTTGTGCTTGTAAAATCCTCTGAAGAAGCTACATTGTGTGTGTAGCGAAAACGCTGTTGTGTCTTGTGCTTTTAAATAAATTTGCGTTAAGGTACCATTGGGTTTCAGGTGTTCTTCTAGGTCTGAGCCTTCTTCGCTTGTTTGTTTTTTGGATTTTGCAATCTGGCATAAAAAAATACAGAAAAAACAAGAGGGATGGAGCGAGGTAACAGTTATTGCAGCACTGATCATTCAAACATCTGTTTTGGTAAGTTTACTTACACAACTGTACTATGTTCATCATATAGTACAGTTAATACAGTTTTGTAAGTAAACTTACCAATCAGATGTTTCAATGACCACTGCTGCAATAGCCTAAGCTACATGGATAGTGGACCATAACTTAGAACAACTGGATTTCTTTTCTCTGGGCGCAAGCCTCCCACACACCCATGCAAAGGAGTTTGTCATCTTTCCTCTTTGACTTTTATCACTAAATCGTCGGGGAGTGGAGATATCCCAGACCACAATGACCTCTGCTGATGAATGCATGCCTTGGCCAGTTGCTATTATTCCAGTACTTCTCATTCATTTACCGGAAAGATGCCATGGATATAGAAAAATTCCTCCTCCGGAGTCTTCATCTACCAGTGTTTTTTTTTTCATTTCACCAGAGCTCTCTGATGGATGGAAGGGTCTAGGAACCCCTGGAGAATGGTTCTAGCCAAGCTCAACCTAGATTAGAAAAAGGAATTTAGCTTGTAGTGTTTTGTAAAAGCATGTACAGAAGACCAAGTTGCTGCTTCTAGAATACATCCAGACTCCAACTCTTTCCAAAAAGTCAGAGATGAAGCCAAGACCCCAGAAGAATGTGCATTGTCCATGCCGGAAATAGCTTTAATCTGGTGACAGCCTGAGACAGCCACTTGGGACAGTCTGTTTTGACACAGGTAGTCCAAGTAAGCATATCTGAGTTGCGAGCTCTTTTGGTCAGTCAGCCTTATCTCCGTTTCCACACAGACTGGGTTTCTTTAGGCATAAAAGAAGCATTAGTTTTGAAGTGGTATCAGAGTTTGAAAGCATTATGACAAGGTCCCAAGAAAGCTGATTTGGGCAGTTCTGCGTTGTTTCAAAGTTCTAGAAACATTGATAGAATTAGTGCAGGCTAACGACCCAGCGACTTAAGTATTAACAGTGTTTGGTCTCGCAGAGTGGTTCCCATTGGAAGTGGATGTGCAAGAGGTTTCAGCTCTGGGCCCACTGCTGCTTCATACTGGGGATGGACTACATCAGCAAACAAGATGGAAGAGACAGATCAACAAAGTTACTGTATAAAGACTATGTGGCATTACAGGCAGATTCAGAGCAAGAACTTCAGCAAAGGATAAGGGAATGGAATGCAAAACTGAAGGCACATGGGATGAAACTGAGTACAGATAAGACAGTTGTACTGGCAGGCAGAAGTAGCTGAGAACTGAAATAGAAGGTAAAATAGAAGAACAGGTTAACAGCTTCACTTGTCTGGAAGGGGTGATTGAGGAGAAGGCAAGTCTGACCTTCACAAGGAAAAAAAGTGCTGAAAGATTTTGTTCTGTGAAGATAGTGCCACAGTTGTCTGAAGACATTTAAGGTATGCAGTATCCTTTCTTCCTCATTTTTGGGTTCAGAAAAGGACACAGAGCGATGGACAGTTTGACTTAAAGTAAACTCAGCTACCATCATCATCAACCCCCCTACTTTCTACATGGGGTCAGGGTGTCGTATCAACTGTCACCATCTCTCTCAATTCAGTACCATTCTCCTAACTTCTTCAACAGTCATGCCTGACTGTCGCAGGATTTCTGTCACACAATCCATCCATCTCTGGATGCCTTAATTTCCTCTTGCATTCTTCCTATCTGTTCTAAATCATCTTCATCAGACTGTCTTCTGCTTTTCTGCACATGTCCAAACCACCATAATCTGTTCTCTTTGCAACTGCAGCTACTTGGGCTTCTAATTTGGATTTCCTTATTTCTTCTTCTAGCCCACAGTGTGAATCCTACCACCCATCTTAGGCTCTTCATCTCCATCACCTCAAGCTTCTTCAACTGGTCTGCTTTACTGCCCAAGCTTCTGTACCATATAGTTATACTAGTTGCACCACTGTTTTAAACACCTTACTTTTCAGCATGTTTGGCATTCTTCTGTCATACACTACCCCTAATACTGTACCAGCTGGCTGCACTCTCTCTGATTGTAGCTTTGATCTCCTCATTCAGACTACCCTTCTCCTCAAATCACCCCTCCCAGACACCTGAAGCTGTTAACCTGCTCCATTATTTTCCCTTCTATTTCGATTCTCAGCTTCTTCTGACTGCCCCCACTTGCTGCCATTACAAAGGTGTTATCTGTACTTTATTTCATCCTATGTGCCTTCAGTTTTGCATTCCATGCCCTTATGATTTGCTGAAGTTCTTGCTCTGAATCTGCCTGTAATGCCACATAGTCTGCATACAGTAACTTTGTTGATCTGCCTGTTCCAACCTGTATGCTGATGCAGTTCATTCCCAGTATGAAACAGCAGTGGGTTCAGAGATGAAACCTGTTGCACACCCGCTCCCAATGGGAACCACTCTGCGAGACCACACACTGTTCATAGTCACTGGGTCGTTAGCCTGCACTAATTCTATCAATGTTTCTGGAACTCTGAAACAACGCAGGACTGCCCAAATCAGCTTTCTTGGCACCTTGTCATATGCTTTCAAACTCAGCTCCGATACCACTTTAAAGCTAATACTTCTTTTATGCCTAAAGAAACCCAGTCTCTGTGGAAAAGGAGATAAGGTTGACTGATCAAAAGAGCTTGCAACTCAGATACACTTACTCTAGAGGTCAGAGCGATCAGTAAACTGTTTTTCATGTTAAGAAACTTAAGTAGCCAGATGAGCTGGTTTCAGATGAAGTAAGAGTTAGCTTCTTTAACACAAAACTAAGATACTAAGGATCAGCCACTGGTTTACTTGGAGGCCTCTTATGCAATACCCTTTCAAAAATATTTTAACCCAAGAATGCCTTGAAAAATGTATCCATGGGCAGACATGCTGAAATGGACAACAAATGAACCCTGGTAGAGAGTTAAAATAGGTCATAGGAAAACAACTCATGCAACTGTTGTAAAACCAGGAGAACACTAGCCCTTAATGGGTGCTGTTATGCTGCTGGCACCAACTACAAAACCTTTTGCAATTTCCTTATATATAAATTTTCTTTCTTGTTTCCGTTAGTAAGTACTTGCTGTATGTCCTCAATAAACAGATCCCTAAAAGGTATTAAGACCCTAACATCTACACAGTTGAAATTCTTTGGAGACAGAATTAATCAAAATCCCCTGTTCTAGTGTAAGTAGATCCGGTCTGTGATGAAGCTTGCGATAATTCCCAGTTCCAAAAAATGGGTGAACCACTGATGCCTGGGCCAGAAAGCAGTCGCCACAATGATCTAGGAAGATTCCTTCTGAATCTTCGGAATTACCCTGGAAATCAGGGGAAAGAGTGGAAGAGTGGAAAAGCATACAGGAATATTCCTATCCAAGGAAAAGAAAAGGTATCAGTTTTCCAGGCCTTCTTATATAGAATTCTGGAGCAGAATTTTGTCAGCTGGTTTTGCCTCATAGGTCCATAGGATGATACAAAGCTATTGGCCCAGAGGCCCTTATAAGCCTAGCCAAGAATGTTGCCCATGTTCCCACAAAGTCAGCACCTGTTTCCCCTGTCCAGCAGGGACACAGGTGGGATCTCAGGGGTGTATTTTCTGTTTCCCATTCAGTTGTCCACATTCTTCTTAAAAAGAGCGCTAGACAGGTACTCTGACATGGAGAGGTAGTCTGTTCCACAGATGGGGGGGGGGGTGTTTGGGACACAAATCTATCTTGCCAACGAGTTCTATTAATGTCACAGACAAGGTTGAGGCCTTACGTGCAGGTTGCGCGAGTGGAGTTGGACTTACGGATATGCAGCAACTCCATCAAGGCTTGGTCTGAGATGGCCTTGTATGCCAGAAATAGGTTCCCTCCGAGCAGTCTGTAAGCAACTGAGTAGGAGGACAGGCTTTTAGCATATCTGTATAACTTAGCATTACTAGAAAGGCTCACCCAGGACTCTGCTACACTTTGCTGTGAGGGAAAGATTAGTTTGCCTTTTATTTGTTGTATTACTTTATTGCCTTTTTCTATTGTGAATAAATTGATTTGGTTTATTTACCTTATGTTTTACTTGTATTCTGCTTTTAACTGCATATTAAAACTTGAAGAGACCACAGCTCTGTCTCTTGTGAGTCAGGCAGAAATTGGTAAAGGTCAATAGAAAAGGTCAGTTAAGGTTAATCATCTGTGAACTGAGGGGGTGGAGCTAGGAACTAAACCTTCTATTTAAGGGGTAAAATAAAACATTTTATAACTTTACTAGAAAGGCTCACCCAGACTCTGCTACACTTTGCTGTGAGGAGATTCTGCTACACTTTGCTGTGAGGGAAAGGATAGTTTGCTTTTTATTTATTTGTTTTATTACTTTACTGCCTTTTTCTATTTTTAATGCTGTGATTTGTTTTATCTACCTTGTGTTTTACTTGTATTCTACTAACTGCATATTAAAACTTGAAAAGATACCACAGCTCTGTCTCTTGTGAGTCAGGAAGAATTTTTTTTCTCACCCGGTTACTGTAGTGTTCTTAAACACCACGTCTTTCTAGTTGCTTTCCCCTTATGTTCATTTGATCATATATCTAATTTCCTCTCCGTTTTTACTGGCTTGTGTGAGTAAGCACAAAAATTATCATTTTGTAAAATCACTCCCCTTCAACTATTTAAATTTATTGACCATCCTACTGTATTCCATAGTACCATAATACAAAAGTGACCACCCCCTTTCAATCTATCTTGCCATTTTAAAAATAGTGACTCTCCACTAAAACTTAACTTTTTAGACAGGTAAAACATAAGTTACCAACTTTCACATCTAACTCCTCTAGTGCACACTACAGTGTTTAGGATAAACCATTTTTTTCATCTTACCTTTAAGCATCCCTGTGACTAGCACTTGCTTTAAAACCTGCTGGAAAGCACTAAGAAGTCAAACCGATACAAGCACTTAACTCTCCTTGTTAATAAAGAGAAATTAATAGTAGGCACAAAACAGCCTACAATTGCAAAGTACCTTGCTAAGGTAAGAAGAAACAGCTCTTGTACTTAAAAAAAAGGCACCAAACCAGGCATGTCCAAGTGTCAATATCCAGTGATTTCTCCTGTCCACCTAGTGAATCTGGGCATATTGGGGCAATGCAGCCATTGCCTCACGTACACTGACAACCCTCTCCTCCTACTACCCAACACTATAACCTGCGAGAGATGCACTTACATAGCCAAACTGGAAGCAAAGCTCTCTCCACCCATGACTGTGATAGACAGTCAAGAGGAGGTCAACACCCGCACTACACCTCAAGCAACACATAACCCTTCTAAACCCACACCACCAACACGCACACATAGCAACACTAAATCCACATATGTGGAGGCCCTTAACATTAACCTGCCCAAGCAACAAGGAACTCCGAAGCTGAAACACAAACAAACACCAATCACAACCAAAGTGTCACATAGCTCACAACACCAGTGTGCCACCCAATAACAGCCCCTAAGGCAAGTCAATGCACCTAACACTTTAGTCATAGGTGACTCTATAGTCAGGCATACTCATATCCCACTCACCAGGCTGAACAAGGAGAAAATTACAGTCAGCTGCCTGTTGGGTGCCAGGACCCACCACATAACGCATGCACTCAAGTCACTCCACAACAACAAGTACAAATTTGACTCTGTCATTGTCCATGTTGAAGTGAATGACGTACCTCCCAGGACTACATGAAGAGAGACATGGAAGAGCTCTCGGATCATGTGACCCAGGCAGGTATGACACTAGCCCTGAGTAGTATCCTGCCTTCGCCCAGAATAATACCACAGTATAAGGACAAAATGATTGACAAACAATTGGCTAAGCTTCTGGTGTCATTCAAAGGGGATCCAGTATCTGTCTGCCTGGGATGACATTATCGACAGACCACGATGCTTTGCTACAAATGGTCTGCACCTGGGATTCAGGTTACTGGCTAAGGCTCTTGCCACCCCTATAGTGCCCTTTTTAGGCAAGGTTCAAAGGACAAAACCACCACCTAAACAGGTACAAGCATGCAAAATCTGAAGGTAATGCTACTCAATGCTAGAAGTCTAAACCTCAAAATGCACTCTCTCAAGGCACTCCTAAAAATGGAGAACATCGATATCTATGCAGTAACTGAGACCTGGTTCAAGGCTCCAAAGAGTAACCCTGCAATACCAGGCTACAACTCTAACCACACTTTTCGGCACCAATCCAGGACCGAAACACTAAAGGTGGAGGAGTATCCATATTCACCAAGGATATTCATAACACCAGGCTAGTTGCCCAACACAATGCGTCTGAAATTCTCCAGGTGCAACTAACAATAAATAAGACTGCAATCCAAATTGTAGCTTGCTACACATCCCCTACCATGCCCCAAGATTCTCACTACACCTTTCTAAACATACTGGAAAATATTAAGATACAACCAAACACCCTAATACTAGGCGATTTCAACTACCCTGCCATTAACTGGAAAAACTACTTGTGTACCAACACCTTTGCCCAACGGTTCTTGGAATTCATAAATTCCAACGCCCTGGATCAACTAATCCTCAGTCCCACCAGGGGCTCCAATATCCTAGACCTGGTCATTACCAACATGGGAAATTGATGCTCCACACCTACGTTCACCCCCTCATTGGTCAGGTATGACCATAAGCTAATCACCCTTGACATCCACATCTCACCCCAACCCCCCCAGTAAGGAAATCTCCGCAAAAAACTTCTCCAAAGCCAATTTCATGCTACTCAAGTCAGAAGTGACAAACTTCATGACACCCATGCAGACGGGAACTGAAAGTTCGACTGCTGAATCCTACACTAAGGCACTGTATGAGCACATCCACTCATGCATGAATCTTGCCATCCCCAATAGAACCAAGATACTCTCCTCCAAAAAAAGGAAGCCAATCTGGTGGTCCCTTGCCATAAACAAACTTTACAACAAAAGGAATAAACTATTGCAGAAAAGAGGAAAACCCCAGGATGCAAAAAACTCCCTTACCAGCCTCAGTAAGAAGCGGAGATCCCTCATAAAATCCTCCAAAGCTAGTTATGAAAATAAAATTGCCAAAGATTCCAAAGACAACCACAAGCCATTCTATAGCTATGTCAAAAATCTAAATGGCAATGCTCAGATCTGCTCTGAGCTACAACAGAATGGCATTAAATATACTGATCCCAAGGATATTGCCAATATCCTGGCAGATCAATTCAGTGTAAACTTCACCCCAGTCTCACCCCCTAAAGGGCCCATCTCAATACCGAAAGATTGCTAAATTCCGGTAATAACAACCACACAGTTAAAAAATGCACTCTCCAAAGCTAAGAATACAGCATCCATGGGACCAGACGACATCCCAGGCTGTGTACTAAATGAACTATAAAATTAACTGTCATCTCACTTAAGTGGCATGTTTAATCATAGCCTCACCTCAGGCTTCATGCCCACAGAGTGGCGCACAGCTACAGTTATCCCACTCCACAAGGGGGGATCCACCTTGGATCATGAGAACTACCGCCCAATCAGTCTGACAAGCCTGATCTGCAAGGCCATGGAATGTATTATCATGGAAATTATAAACAAAGACATTGGCAACCTTCAAACACTGGATCCCATGCAGCATGGTTTCGTGAAGGGCCGATCTCGTCTCCTGAACCTGACTGACTTCTTCAAATCAAGTCTCCAGAGCCGTGGACAAGGGTAAGCTGGGCCACAATGTCTATCTGGACCTCGCCAAGGCCTTCAACATCATCCCCCACTCTGGAATCATAGATAAACTTACTAAGCTGGGCAGTAATCCCTACGTCACTCGATGGGTTGCCAACTGGCTTACTGACAGAACCCACACTGTAAAAGTAGCCAACTCCAAATCCAGCTCCAAACAAGTGACAAGTGGAGTACCTAAGGGTTCAGTCCTGGGACCGCTCTTGTTTGGCATCTACTACTCTGAAGTACAGGCCAACACTAAGGGACTCTGGCTAACAAAGTTCACAGATGACTGCAAACTGGGAGCCATTATTGAATCCCCAAATGATGTGGATATTCTATAAAAGCGCCTTACAGAAACAGATGCTTGGTGCCAGAGCCATGGGCTCAAGCTCAATGCCAAGAAATGTATAGCTATACCCTTTGGGAAAATAAACATGTGCCCGTGATTTACCACATAGGTGGCAGTACACCAAACACCAAAAGCGTGATAAGAGACTTGGGGACACAGGTGGACAGTGGTCTCACCTTCGATAACCACATCGCCACAACAGTCAGGAAATCCTTACATGTGGCACACCTCATCACTAAGGGCCTTTCATCCAGAAAAAAGGAGGTCATTGTCCCACTGTACTCATCCCTCATTAGACCCATTATAGAATACAATGCCCTGTTTGGTATGTACCTTTCAAGACATCTGCAACAACTGGAAATGCCACAGAAGTCTCTCACTAAAAGAATCACTGGTCTAAAGCAGATGCCCTATGCTGACCATCTAAAAAACTCCACCTATACTTCACATATAGTCTACTCAGAGGCGATCTCTGCTTAACATACAAAGCCATGTTAAACCCAGAGCTGTTGGACATGCTACACTTAAAGAAATCCCAATCCCTCAGAGACACACGCTCTAGGGATCTAAACCTTGTCATCACAATGAACAAAACATGCAGGAGGGATAGGTTCCCGACCCAGAGACTCCCCAGACTATGGAACAGACTGCCCATACAAGTCAAGCAGAGCACCTTTTTGACCCTCTTCAAAAGGAACCTTGATGATTGGATGGGAGATAGGAAATTCACCCTGGGGATCATGTCAGTTGCCCTGCTAGACAGAGGTCCAGGGAAGTAAATACTGTGGGAAGAAATAGCCAGGGAATTGTTACGGCTAGGCTTGTATAGGCCCTAGGGCCTATAGCCTAGTACCAACCTATGAACCTATAAGCTAGGTGTTTGAGACCCTGGATTTTCCTGGTCAGGAACCTCTGTGGTCTCCCCAGCTGCTGCATGTGCTTGGCAAGATGCATACCAAAATGGCATTGTACTCAATGAGTCTGATAAGGGAGGAGTACAGGAATGTTATGACTTCCTTGTTACTGGATGAAATACCCTCACTTATGAGGTGGATCAGTAGAAAGCCTTCCATACAACGGAGGCAACGTGGTGGACAAAAGTCAGGTTGCTATCAACCTGGATGCCCAAGTCCCTCATAACTGACTGCGTGCTTAGCACGTTGTTATTACTGTGATAATTAGTGGGGATGCCATTTTCCCCAAAGCGGATAATGATACATTTCTTGGCATTCAGTTTGAGTCCATGCTTCTGGCACCAGTCATTAGTTTAGGTAAGGCTCTCTTGGAGGATGTTCATATCACTATGGGAATTTAAGACTGTGCCCAGCTTGCAGTCATATGCAAACCTGGTCAACCACTGACCACTGTTTTTGGCTTGCACCTCAGAAAAGTATATTCCAAACAGTAGTGGCCCCAAGACCGATCCTTGGGGTACACCGCTTGTTACAGGTCTATTACTAGAGGTGGCTTCCCCTATTTTGACTGAGTGGGTCAGCCTCCCCTCTGAACAAAGGTCTGCTTGAGGAACACTCCACAGATGGATCAAATTTTGGAAAAAAAAATTATCTAGTTTCCATTTGTGAGGGTCTGTCTTTGTCCTGCTCAGCTTGTCTGCCACATGATTTTGCTCTGATGGAATGTAGGATGCCTGTAGAGTAAGACTGTGTTGTAAAGCTACATCTCATATGAATATGGCTAGTATGCATAGGGGTAAGATCTGACCTCCCCCCTCGCTTATGTACCACATCACTGTGGTATTGTTTGTAACAACATGAAGTGGTCCTGGGGATGACAGGGGATTCAGAGAGTTGAGTGTCTTGATAAGTATAAAAAGAGATGCTTGCCCTTATGTGCTTGCATCTGTAATTGTTGTTCCAGACACCTTGCACTTTTATACCCCTTGACTCTGCTCCACAAGCAAAGTCTGAGGCGGCAGACTGCTTTGGAGCAGGAGAGAAGGGGAGGCCTGGATTCAGGAATATTTCATGTCTCCAGCAAATTTCTCTTCTCACATATCTCAGGACTGGAACCTGAAAAGATGATGGATGTTGGTGCTGGGACCAAAAGAGTCTTCAGAAACCACTGTACCTTTCTCATGTGGAGTTTATCCAGAGGTAACATGAGAATCACAAATGCCATGAGATGCAGAATCCTGAGGTATACCCTTGCAATAACCTAAGTCTAAGTGGAACCCTTCTGAAATACATCTAAACATAGAACTATTTTTTTCATGTGGGGGGAAAAAAATTGTTTCACCGAACTGTCTAGCACATACCCCAGAACACTATCCTGTGTGATGGAGTCAAAAAGACTTAAATGTTCTACTGGAAACCCAGCCTGCACATGAGATATCTCCCAAGTGACCGATTCCTGACACTTTAAAAGACTCAGCAAAGATAAGCAAGTCGTTTAAATATGAAAACATTTTGATACCTTGTAGCTTGTACTGGGCTATGGCAAGAGCTAGACATTTTGTGAATACTTGGGGAGCAGTGGATAGCCCAAAGGGTAAGGCAAAGAACTAATAACGTGATACAGACACTTAAAAACCTTAAAAAAATTAAATTCAATTCAACTTTATCGTCATATGTTCTACAGACAGCGTGACAAAGTACAGTAAAATTCTTATACTGCAAATCATACAGCAAAATATAAAAACAATGACAATTAACAAGAAAAAGTAATCTAAGACAACAAATAGACAATAATATAAATACCGATATCAATAAATATTTATAAATGTAAAAAAGAGCACATTTGTGCAAAACTCGTTCCCTCTAAATGTGAACCAACCGATAATACTGGAGGGAGAGGTAGTACGTTGAGTTCTATTTAAGTCTAATAAATTCAAGTATAAAACTGTCTTTCAGCCTGAAAATCTAAAATCTGGATGAATAGGAATGTGATAAGCATCTTTTAAATCTGAAGTTACCAAAATAACTCAAATGAGGACGAGGGGAAAAAAGGTTGTGAAGTGAAAGCATTTTGAACCTAGACACTACCGCATACTGGTTTAAGAAAGAAAGGTAAAGAACTAGTCTCCACACATTTTCTTTCTTTGGCACAAAAACATTCTTGACTAAAATGTTTTTCCCAGCTGGGAAGAAGGAACTGTCTGTATTACCCCAGAGACAGCATGTGCTGTAAGATAAGAGGGAACAGAGACTTGGTCTGGTGAATGTGGAATAATTCCATGAAATGGAGGAATTTCCTTCCATTGCCATCTGTAAACTTGTTTCATTAGCATCAGAACCCACTTGTCTGAAACAATCTGCTGCCAAAGAGAGAAATGGACATTCACACTTTCTGGAAAGGATAAGGGACTGCCAGGGTGGAGGCAGGAGACAAGGTCCTTTATATAGTCATTCTGCCTTATTTGACTGACCTTTGTTCTGGAGGGTTCCTGCGGTCTTTTTGGAACCACCCTGCCATTGATTTTTAAACATCTGCTTACCAGCATTTTCCTGAGACTACTTATTTTTTTTTTTTGCCAAAACTGGATAAGGGAGCAGAAATTCCCCTGGAAAATTTGGAAAAGGAGGCTGAAATAATCAGAGATTCTCCGTATCAGCTTACCTGTCTCATCACATTTTGTTGATGAGCTCTTCTAGCAGGGGGTCCAATAACAATCTCTATCCAAAGGAGAATTTAAAATCTCATTTTTTTCATCATCTGGGAGGCTCTCAGTACACAGTCAGGCAAACCTCCTCAAAAGTACCAGTGGCAACAGCCCTGGATGTAGTATCTGCACAGTTACATACAGCTTGAAACAATGAGTAGTGACCCAAGAAACTGAGCAAACTAAACCACACAAAGCAGCTTTTTCCTCTAAGATCTAGATTCTATATCTAGGGATGTCAGTCTCCCCTTTTACTCAGCCCTCATTAGGCCAGTCATTGAATATAATGCCCCATTTGGCATGTATCTGTCTAGACACATGCAAAGACTGGAATGTCCACAGAGATGCCTTAATACAAAGGATACAAGGCCTAAATAGCATGTCCTACATGGGCAGACTCAAAGCCCTGTCATTATACTCAATATCCTAAAGACTGCTAAGAGATGACCTGGGGCTGGCATACAATGCATCCTCCAACTCAATGCTGATGGATTTACTGCACAACAGCGAAGTCAAATGACACAAGAAAAACTCACTCAGTCTAGGGATCTAAACCTCTTCTGTAACATCAACAGAATGAATAGCTCTATCTCAGAAGATATTGCTGTTCTGGAACTCTAAATCTGCATAAAGCTATGGTCTTTCCTGTCCGTATTCAAGCGCAACTTGCATCTATAGATGAAAAGCCAAATATTTACTCCAGGACTGCCCCCTGTACTATTAACAGGGAGAGGCAGCTCCTAAATGCTTTACTCCATCCAGGAGTTCCCTCAAAGTATATATGGCATAATCCCAGTTATTCTCATTAGGGGGCAATATATAAATTATTGATCATGAGATGGACAAAGCAAATCTCTAACCAAACGGGATAGGTTAATTTGAGCACAGAAAGGGAAATTGGTTAAGCTTAAAATGGCCTGTAAGGGCAGCCAGCCTAGTACTTACCTATAAACTGCAAATAAAACATTCTTCATACTTTCACAATTAGTCAGAATAAACTTTAAAATAGGAGCCT
This sequence comes from Protopterus annectens, assembly GCF_019279795.1. Classification (NCBI taxonomy): domain Eukaryota; kingdom Metazoa; phylum Chordata; order Ceratodontiformes; family Protopteridae; genus Protopterus; species Protopterus annectens. The sequence continues at coordinate 770,147,959 of NC_056744.1, forward strand.
GACAATTCAAAATTCTGTTTATACTTTTCCCCCAAACTTATCAACTGTTTTTACCATCTTTGTCAGAACGGGAAGGATTAAAATTAACAAAAAAAAATGCTTGACAGCAGCTTAACTAAAGCTATTGCTGCTGAATCAGGTCTGGGATGAGTGGATAAAAAATTGAAAGACTGAAAACTTTATACAGGTACATTTGAAAGACTGAGAAACTTTACACATTTGCTTTTTTGCATGCAGCAGGTTTGAGTCAGAGAAACCACAGGCTGTGACAAACATTTCCTCCAAACCTGACAGCACTGGGGAATGGAAAGTGGGTCTAGGAATTCCAGTTGTGACAGCTCATAGTATTTTCTGAGGTACTGAGAAACCTTTGCGATCTCCCACTGAATACAACGTCACATTCTGGATACAGTCTCACAGAAAGAGAATCCCTAACAGAGAGACTTAGATAACGTGCTTTCCTCAAGAGTCTGAATCAGGAACCAGAGGGGAAAATGTATCAGCTTTGATTCTCTTCAGGGAAAGAGGAATCCTTTTTTCTTTTACCAGAAACCACCTGATAAGAAAGGTAAATAGCCTATACTAGACCCTGAGCCAGTCCTAACAAACTGCTTCTGTCTAGAGGAACTGGTGTAGGAGAACATACATGTTTAGTTTTCGGTTTCTTTTTGCTAGGAAAGTTGGGGCACACGGGTTTGTTAATGGCACCATCAACTTTCCCAAAGATGGGCACAACATTCTGGCTAAGCAGGGGCACCTTCCCTATCCCTTCTCCGAAGGCCTACAAGAGTGGCTGTCCCTTGGCCACTTAGGAGACCCCAACAGCCACTGAAAACATGGCTAACCCCTGGGTCCAGAGTGGCTATATGAACAACACCAGAGGGATTCAGATAAAAAGATGAGTGGTCTGAATAAGCAGCTTTGGCCACAGCAAAGCCACCCTCTTGAGGCCGGGGAAAATTACTAGCTTGCCATGGTGGCAAAGGCTGTTTAGTTAACTTTTTCTTTTAGTTGCTGGAAGAAAGATCAATTATGTGCCTAACAGTCTGTTCCATGGTCAAGCTGAAAATGGTGCTTCTTCCCAGTGAAGCTAAGCAGCACACGATAGTAAAAATAAGAAGCCCTTAAAAGTCAATCACTTTTCCCCAGTTAAAACAAAGTAAAAAGCACTATGATACACATTACCAGCCTAAAAGCTAAATTAAATACAGTTTCTCCGCAGAAAATTAGTTTTAAATAGTTTTAAGTGACAAGAACAAAAAAGTGTGCTCCCATTTAAAAGTACTGTTAAAGCGTGCAAGAGTCATCAAAAACATTTCCTAGCATACAAATACCTTCCTATTTCAGATAATAAAATATTAAATGATGAAGGCTTTCTCCAAGGGGAACTTATTTGCCTAGCAATGGAAAAGAACAAGCTGACAGTCGATCTTTGAAAGCCTGCAGAGAAGTGCTCTCTTTTGCTGCAGGAAACCTCTGAAGGGCTTTGCGACAAATATAATATGTATGTTATGTACTTACCATAACATTCGATCAGTGTTGTCCATTTTCCGCTTTTTCCAGCTCATGGCTACTAGAACTCTCAAGCTCTTCCCTTACCTATAATGCTGTATCCCCTAACATACCTTAGATTTGTTTGCTGGCTTAAAGTTTCAAAGGAAAAATTTGCACACTGGTAAGAGAAACCAATATCTGGAGCTCAACTGAAGGAACATTGGTCCCTTATAACCTTCCTGTCCTTCCAGAAGTTACTAGCTAAAAAGGTAAGGAGTTGGAGGGAGGGAAGTTGAGGAAAAATAAAAATGGACAACACGGATGGAACTTTATGGTGAGTACATAACTTCTTTATCTGATGTTGTAATTTTTTATTTATTCCTCAACAACTGGGAGAAGAGTCGCCAGCTACCTGAATTTCCAGGAGGGCTCTAAGTAAGGATATTCCTGAGCAATGCTGAGCTGAAGGATGCTTTTCCCCTTGAAACCAGATCCAATTTGTAATGAGTAATATTGAGGATTAGCCCACAACTCCTCTTGGTGTAATAAAATATTTCAATGTTCACTCCACTTGTTTAACAATAAAAAAACACATAAAAATACTTCTTTGGGCCTCAGTAAATACACATAAATGCTTCCAAAAGGCAATACACAGCGTTTTCGTCTGCAAACAGACTTCTTCAGATGGAAAATGCATACTAACAACAGAACTCCATTTAAATACTATTTGCTTAATTGACAGAAACTTCTCATTGGCAGAACACCTCCTAGCACTATATTCAAATGAAATGCATCAAATAAAAAGTGCAATCTGCACTATAATAATGAAACACTCAATACATATATAATATACTAAAATCATTTCTAATAAATCCTATACAAATATTGAATGTATAAATAATAACAATTATCCTGGATAATACTTTATACAATAACGTGCATGTATAAATGCATCATTAACAAAACATATCAAGTGGCACCATCTAGTGGCTAAAAACTATAACTCATGCACAAAATCATATTATACAATGACCCTCCATTAATATTCAAAAACGTGCACGCTGATTGGTCAGCGTGCACGTTGTAAATCAGAGTTATAGTAATGGAAAAAGGTCCTCTCGCCCAGACATTTTGCATTACTATAACTCTTTTTTTACAGCAACGGAGAACGCAAGATTTCTATTGCTTCACACTGTCTCGCTATGTTAAACGAGTTCAACATAGCAAGACAGCTTTAAAAAAAGCAACGGAGATTCTCTGTTACTTTTTTTACAGCTGTCTCGCTATGTTAAACTCTTTTAACATAGCGAGACAGCTTATAAAAAGCAATGGAGATCTTGCTTTCTCCGTTGCTTTTTTCAAAACTGTCTCGATATGTTAAATGGGTTTAACATAGCGAGACCGTTTTAAAAAAAGCAACTGAGATTCTCCGTTGCTTTTTTTAAAGCTGTCTCGCTATGTTAAACCCATTTAACATAGTGAAACAGTTTGTAAAAAGCAACGGAGATCTTGCTTTCTCCATTGCTTTTGTCCACAGCTCTGATGTACTGCGTAGGCATAAGCATGCACACTACATCAGAACTGCCACAGAATACCAGACAGCTGCAGAAGGGCAGCAAGGAGGCATTATACAATGCCATTATTTAAGAAAACTCATTATTTTTTTTCTTAAATAATGTCATTGTATAATCAATAACCCACTTCTGGGTGTGGGTAATACTGGATTTACCCACGTTGGCTTTGTTTGGCCACTTGGGCTTTGCCCTCGTGACCAAACCACACCAGCCGTGGGTAAATCCAGCATTACCCACACCCAGGCGTGGGTTATTGCTATAATAAATAACACAGTAAAACTCAATAACATATACATATTCAAATACTTGTGTAAATCTAAAAGTATATCATTATTACGATATTAGGAATAACTGTTAAAATAATGCCCTGTATAGGCACACTCAACATTGTCAAGAAGCTAAGTTTTTCTTTTTTGTCTTGGAAGTGGTACTTAAGGACATTAGGGGTGGCCCATGGGAAGCCCGACTTCAGTTTAAAGAACTTTACTGGCAATTGTCTTTGGAAGCCTGAAAGTTTCCTGGGCTTAATGATTTGGTTTCCCTCAAGCCAGTTTAAAATTAAGGTCAGCGAAACTGTAACATTTCCCAGTCTAGATTTTACCTCTCTTTTATATTTGTATGTATCTTATGATATTTTTAATTATTTATAAATTTTAGACATATGTATTATTGAGTTTTACTGTGTTATTTATTGTGTGATTTGTGTGCATGAGTTATAGTTTTTAGCCATTAGATGGTGCCATTTGATATGTTTCGTTAATGATGCATTTATTACATACACATTTTATTGTAGAAAGTATTATCTAGGATAATTGTTTTTATTTATATATTCAATATTTGTATAGGATTTATTAGAAATATTTTTAGTATACTATATATTTATTGAGTGTTTCATTATTTTAGTGCAGATTACACTTTTTATTTTATGCATTTTATTTGAATATAGTGCTAGGAGGTGTTCTGCCAATGAGAAGTTTCTATCAATTAAGCAAATAATATTTAAATGGAGTTCTGTTGCTAGTATGCATTTTCCATCTGAAGAAGTCTGTTTGCAGACGAAAACGCTGTGTATTGGCTTTTGGAAGCATTTATGTGTATTTACTGAGGCCCGAAGGGGTATTTTTATGTGTTTTTTTAATTTTTAAACAAGTAGAGTGAACATTAAATATTTTATTACACCAAGAGGAGTTGTGAGCATCTTCTAAGGGCTTTGGTTTTGTTTGAGTTCGTTTTTACTGCTGAAGCACTGTAGCCCAGTTCCCTTGCTGTAATATTGAGGATTAGCCCAGGCTGCAGCCACACATATATCGTCCAAGGAAGCACTGGATGAAAATACTGATGATGTTGCCATGGACCTCGTTGAACAGGCTCTCAAAGGTTTTGGCAAAGACAAGCCCAATTTGTTATAAACAAAAGGATATACAATCAATCAACCATCTGGTTAAATTTACTTTTGCAACTGATTTGCCTAATTGAGATTCTGCAAAGGAAACGAACAATTGATCCATTTTATTGAAATTCTTTGTCCCATGTAAATAGAAACATAATTGCCTGTGAACATCCAGCAAATGTAACATGTATTCACCTTTCTTTGCGAAATTTGAAAATAAAACTGGAAAAATGAATGGACTGATTGATGCTGGACTGATGCACCCCCTTAGGAAGAAAGAAGGCCTGGTTCTCAGTGCTACCCTATGTCTATGGAATACTAAATAAGGAGGTTTAGAAGGCAAAGCTTGAAGTTCTGAAAGTCTTTGAGCAGAGGTTATAGCTACCAATAAGTTAGTTTTCCAGGTTGAAAACAATTAGTTATGTACTCACCATAACGTCAGATGTATGTGGTCCATCTCGCCTACATTCTTAACTGATGGGATCGGAGCCACTCGGCCACTATTTACTAGCTCGAAGTCTCTGATTGGCTGGGCTAGCCCTAGTATCCCAAGATGCACCACGCCCAAGATGCACCACGCCCAAACCCCCAGATCTTGTTTGCCAACAATATAACAGAGTGACATACACAACCTCCTAGAAATACCACAAGCAGGAAGAGAAAAAAATAACATCCTCAGAAGGGTCTAAGAACATAATCTCCTCCAACAGGTCAGGGGATGGTGGGCGGGTACGTAAGAATGTAGACGAGATGGACCACATACATCTGACGTTATGGTGAGTACATAACTAATTGATGTAATGTGGTCCTATCTCGCCACATTCTTAACTGATGAGACAGTGTCCCTGGCACCTACATTCTGGGAGGCTGACTGACAATACTCCTGAGCACCGTGGAACCAAAGGAAGCCTGGTCTTTAGACACCACATCAAGCTTGTAATGAGAAACAAAGGTGTGCAGAGAGGACCAGGTGGCCGCAGCACAAATGTCATCCAAGGAGAGCCTAGCATGATAAGCTACTGATGCAGCCATAGCCCTGGTAGAATGAGCCTTAACTGGGAAAGGTAAATCTCTGCCTGCTAATGCGTAAATAAAGGAGATACAGTCCTTCATCCATTTAGCAATAGTACCTTTAGTCACAGGGCTACCATTCTTGTTCTCTGAAAAGGACACAAACAACTGATCCGATTTCCTGTGGGGTTGTGTCCTGTGCAAATAAAACCTTAGTTGTCTATGAATATCCAACTGGTGGAATTTGAATTCCGTTTCATTTGAAAAGTTTGGAAAGAAAACTGGTAACTCAATGGATTGGTGAAGACAAAGGGTAGAAGATACCTTAGGAAGGAAGGAGGGGTTGAGTCTCAAGGAAACCCTCTCCTTATGGAAGACCAAAGAAGGGGGCTTTATGGAAAGGGCCTGAAGCTCCGATACCCTCTTGGCTGAAGTAATGGCGACCAGAAAGGCTGTCTTCCAAGACAAATATTTTAATTCACAAGTGTCAGCCGGTTCAAATGGGGTAGAAGTTAGGGTTTGAAGCACCAAACTTAAATCCCAAGGTAAAACTGGTTGTGACAATAGCGGACGGAGTAACCAGGCTCCTTTCAGGAAGGCTTTACAGAGTTTATGGCCCATAAGGGAAGGCTCATGTGAGACGTGAAAGTTAGAAATGGCCGCCAGCTGTACCTTAATAGTGGAGGTAGCAGAACCCTGTTTGAATAGCATTGTCAAAAAATCTAATACCGCCGACAAGGGGGCTGTGAAGGGATCTAGATTGTGTGCTTCAGCCCAGATAGCAAATCTTTTCCATTTGCTAGAGTATAGTTTTCTGGTAGACAACTTGTGGGAGGACAACAGAATATGCAACACCTCAGGTGAAAAGGAATGTACTCTAAGGATGGAAGTGGAGCAGCCAAGTTGTCAACCTGAGGGTTCGTAGGGATGGATGGAACTGACCTGACTGATGAGTCAATAGGTCTGGTGCTGGTTCCAGAGTCCAAGGGCCATCCACTGTATACTTCTGAAGAAAAGGAAACCAAACTTGACAAGGCCAGTATGGTGCGATAAGAATCATCTTGCTTCCCAAGGAAGTTGCCTTCTGAATCACTCTTGACAATAGAGGGAACAGAGGGAAGGCATAGAGCAGACCTGGGGGCCAATCGTGGACTAAAGCGTCCCTGGGTGGCTCCCCCGGGGGGGGGGGGGGTCAGAGTGAAGTACCTGCTGCACTTGGCATTGAGGGGGCTGGCAAACAGGTCGCAGCAAGATTGACCCCACCTGGAGAAAATCTGAGTTGCAACTCAGTTGTTCAAGGACCACTCATGAGGCATCAGAATAGCTCCGCTTAGCCTGTCTGCTATCACATTGTACTTCCCCGGAATATGCATTGCTACTAGAAAGCGTTGGGAAGACACCGCCCAGTTCCACATTCTCATGGCCTCTCTGCAAAGGGGATAGGACCTGGTTCCACCCTGCTTGTTTAGGTACCACACGACTGACATGCTGTCAGAAAGAATAGCAATCGTCCCCTTGAAGTGCTTGCAACTCTAGAAGCACTGCTCTCATTTCCAGGACATTGATGTGCAAATGTACCTCGCGATCTTGCCATGTGCCTTGGACTGTTCTGCCCAGATAATGGCCACCCCAACCTATCTGGGAAGCGTCCGTGGTCACCGTGGCGGTAGGAGACATGGGGGTCAGAGGTCTCCCTATATCTAGATTGGATGACTGAAGCCACCAACGTAGGTCTTGTCGGCATTGTTCCGTGATGAGAATGGGATAAGACAGAGGAAACTCCTGAAAGGACCACTGGACCGAGACCAGCCACTGGAGGATCCGCATATGTAGCCTGGCTAGCGGTACTAGCATGATGGTAGCCGCCATGGACCCTAGTAGTTGAAGAGCAAGTCTGACTTGGACTTTCTTGAGGGGTAGTAAGGCTAACACTTGAGCCTGTAGCACTTTGATTCTTTCTGTTGGAAGAAAGGCTCTCATTTGGACGGAGTCTAGCTCTGCACCAATAAATGCAACATGCTGTGATGGCCGCAACACAGATTTTTCCCAGTTGAAGGTAATCCCTAGGTATTGGCCCAATGTGATGGTAGCCCTCGTGGCTCGAACGAGTAGATGCATGGAGGGGGCAGTGAGAAGACAGTCGTCTAGATAAGGAAAAACCTGGAATCCTTGACGTCTCAAGTGAGTTGTCACCACTGCTAAGCACTTGGTAAACACCCTGGGGGTTGTGGTGAGACCAAAAGGCAGAGCACAAAACTGGTAGTGACTGGCTCCCAGCTCAAAGCGTAGGTGACTCCTGGATGCCTTGTTTATCTTGATGTGGTAATAGGAATCCTTGAGATCGATGGAGCACATCCATACTCCTTTTTCCAATAAGGGGAAAATGGACTGAAGAGTGACCATTCAGAACTTGGACAATACAAATCGGTTTAAACGGCTGAGATCCAGAATGGGCCTCAGGTCCCCTGTCCTTTTTGGTACCAAAAATAATCTTGAGTATGTTCCTGATCCAATCTGGTCTGAGGGGACTGGTTGTATGACTCCTTTTTCCAGCAGCTTCGAAACCTCTAGCGCTGCTTGATCCCTTTGACTGGGTGGAACGTCTGGGATTTTTCTGGATAGGGGAGGGAGTGTAAGAAAGGGAATGGTGTAACCTCCGGTAATTATTTGGAGCACCCATTGATCCTGAGTGATACTTTCCCAGGCTTGAGGATGCCTCAAAAAACAGCCCCCGACTGGCTCCGGAGTAGCACAGTTGGGCAGTCCCTCAGGGACGTTGGTAGGAGGATCCACGAAAGGATTCACGGTCTCCTGAGTTGCGGGGGCCTCCTCCGCCTCTAGGGCGGCGCCTTCCAGAGTAATTCCCACCTCCTCTGCCCCTGGAAGGGGGGTTACCATGATCGACGGCGAAAGACTTCTGAGATTTCCTGAACCACATCTTGCCTCCCCTCCATGCCTTGGGATAAGGCCTAGAGGGAGGCAAGAAACGGACCCCTACGGCAGACAAAGTCTTACCCTCCTGCTCACATCTGGTGAGAGTGTCTTTCACTTTGGGTCCAAAGAGGGAGGACCCATCGAAGGGGGCATCCGTGAAGGTAGACTTGAAAGCTTCCGCGAAGTGACACAGGCGCATCCAGGCTTGCCTCCTGAGGGCTACGCCTGAGCTAGATGCCCTACCCGCCCCTTCGGCTGCATAGGATATGAGCCTCATGGACGAATTGACAATAGAGGAAAGGGTAGACAGCTGGGTGTTGACAGTCTGATTCAGCGCCTCAGGCAAGTTACCAAACAGGGTATCTCCCAATTCCTTAAGGAGATCTCTTTGGAGTCTAGTGAAGTGGCAAAGATAGCTCAACGACTGCAAAGTAAAGGTCGCTGAAGACAAGGTACGCTTCCCATACTGATCCATACTCCTGGACTCCTTATTAGGAGGATGAATGGAAGCAGAAGCTTCTGCAACTTCTTGCTGAGTGGCAGACGCCACCACCATGGCACCTACAGGAACTCCTTTAGTTAGGAACTCTTTCTCCGGGGGTGCCGATAGAAACTTGTTTGGGCGGCTGGGCACAGGTTCTACGGAGTCAGGGTGTTCCCGCACCCTTCGACAAATAAGGTTTAACAATTCGTCGAAGGGCGGAGAAACCCAGGAGGCGGAAGGTCGGGCTCCAAAGGCTTTGAGGAGGACCGACTCGTCCTCAGATGGGGATTTAGAAGGCCAGTCGCCTCTCTGCCTTAAAATCTCCAGAATATCAGAGAATGAGACCTCATCGGAGGGCAACTTAGGGGATCCCTCTGTGTCATCGAGGTCAGTATCAGAAGTGGTGGACTCATTTGGGGGAGTCAATGCGCTTCCTCTTGCACGACTTCTTTCTGGGAGGCTCCTCAGGCGAGGAATCCGAAGGGCCCTCAGAAGGCTGGAAAACACGCATGGAAGTATCCTCAGGCCTTCGAGCCCTGCTGTCCACTGATAAGGGGGCGTCAGAGGCTCCAGCCGCAGTGCCGAGGGAAGGAGTGGCTGATTAGAGTGAAGTCACTGAAGACCTGGCCAGTGCGCTCCTCATGGACTCGAATGCAGGTCCACCTGAATCCGAGGATCGACCCGTCTCCGAAACCACAATCGGAGAAGGGGTTCCCCTAGTTGAGGCACCAAGAGGGAGACTCGGAGCCGAGGGATGAAGCCCCGATGTATCCCCCTCGAGTCCGACCGAGGAAACCCGAGTGCCAAAACCAGAATATGGAATCGAACAGGTTGGAGCCGAGGTCGGAGCCGATAGGCTTAACGGGGGTATCGGAGCCTACCCCAGGACCCCACTCGACACAGAACACCCTGGCTCCGATGACACAGGAGTGCTCGGAGGAGGAATAGTCGGAACCGACAAGAGGGAAGGCTCCGGAGCCGACTGGGCTGGAGCGGAAAATAACCTAGCTAATACTGGTGCCTGAAGGAGCCTCTGCACCACCCTGTCCACATCCGAATCAGACAACCTGGAAGACACAAAAGGTGGTCGAGATCTCTTACCCAGAGGATCCAAGGTTAGGCTAGGAGAAGGGCTCCGAATCGGTTCCAAGAGGATCGGAGCTGAAGCCGGCTCCAGTGTCATAGAAACCTCCTGCGACGCCGATAACAATGGAGCCGAGGAGGTCGACTCAGACACAGAAATCCCTTCCTTCGGCTCCGAAGCCAATGGAGCCGAGGAAGGTGGAGCAGTCTTCATTATTTTCTCAGATGGCTCCGATGAACCAGACGGAGCCGGAGATCTCTTTTTTGGTTTAGACTTAAGACTTCCCACTAGAGGAAGACGACTCCAAAGCTTCTTCAAAAGGCAGGTTTGACAAGGCCCCTGAGAATCAGTTTATTTTTCCTCTCTTACAAGACTCTAGAGCTAAAAGAGTGACACACACTACAAGATTCTTGCAAATGAATAGCGCCCAAACAATACACACAGATGTCATGGCCGTCCGTTAAGGACATCTTATAAGAACGTTTGGCACACTTCTTGAAGCCAGAAGGCTTATGCTCTTTCTGATCTTTGCCTGACATGGCAATACAGTAAAACACACACACAACGTAAGAAAGGGTGGGGGAGGGACTCTAACTTGAATTCCCAACAGACTTAACAGACCGGGGGGAGGGCTAAGGCCCTCTAACTTAAACGGGCCTAACCCATGAAAAACAAGGTTTCTACAGAAAAACTAACTAAATAAAGGAAGGGGCGCTAACTCCGCCGCTACAGGTGTAACAGACACAGGAGAGGCTAAGGCCCTCTAATTTAAACGGGCCTAGCCCGCCGGAAACACAAGGAATCCACAAAAACAAAAAACTGACTAAAAATAGTCGCAACTCACAGGATACACTGAACATAGCTGTAAGAACAGCTTTTGACAGAAAAATAGACAGAATAAACTAAGAAAAATAGTTTAAATAAGGTACTTAGCCACAGCCAAGCTCGAGACCACGTCTGTACGCTACGAGCGGCAAACGAGATCTGGGGGTTTGGGCATGGTGCATCTTGGGATACTAGGGCTAGCCCAGCCAATCAGAGACTTCAAGCTAGTAAATAGCGGCCGAGTCGGAGCCAATTCTCGGCTCCGAACCCATCAGTTAAGAATGTGGCAAGATAGGACCACATTACATCTTTAGTTCGCATTTTGTTGCTGGTTCAAAGGGAGAATGAATCAAACCTTGTAACACTAAATTCAAATCCCATGCTGAAGTGGCATCTTTAAAAGGTGGCCTTAGAAGAAGAGTAACCCTTATAAAGGTCTTACAAAGTTTTGATGAAGCAAACGTGGACCTGTTAACTCCTCAATGAAAATTAAAAATGGCAGTTAGCTGCACTTTAATGAAGAGGCTAGTTCCACGACTCTTAAAGACTGTTGCGAGAAACTCAAGAACTTTTTGTATAGGTGCTGAAAAGGGGTCGTTGTCTTTTTGCTGCACCCAATCTTTTCCATTTACGCTTCATGGGAAGACAATAATATATGTTGGACAGCGGAATACAGCCTGGGTTGTCTGGCTGTCAATGGAAGTGGAGAAACCAGTCAACTTTAGGTCTGAGATGGCTTGGTGAATCATGTCTGTCTTGTGAAACAAAAGGTCTGGAATTGGATCCAGAATCTATGGGGAATAAACTAAATGAGGCCAAAAAAGGGGAACTAAATCTGCCCAGGCCAGTAAGGGGCAAGGAGGATGACTTTGTTCTTCAACTGGGATGCTTTCTATAGAAATTTGGGGATTAAGGGAATTGGTGGATACACTTAGAGGAGACTAGGGGGCCAACTGTGAAGGAGAGAAAGTCTCTGATTCCCCTGGTGGGGGATAATGGCAAAGAGCTGCTGCACTTGTTGTTTAGGGGAAATGCAAAGAGGTCATAGTAAGATCAGCCCCACTGGCAGAACATCTTTTCCGCAACTCTCATGTTGAGAGACCACTCATGAGGTAACAAGATGGACCTGCTCAACTTGTCAGCTATCATGCTAGATCTCCCCAGAATGTGCATTGCTATCAGAAATCGACTGGATGACACGGCTGACTGCCACACTCTCAGAGCTTCTCAACACAAGGGGTACGATCTGGTCCCTCCTTGTCTTTTGATGTACCATACCCCACTGACAAATTGTCCTTCTGAATCATAATAGTCCCAGAAGGGAGAAAGTCTCGAAAGGCCTGCAATACTAGGAGTGCTGCTCTCATTTCCAGGACATGGATATGCGTGCTGGTCTCTTCAGGGGGACCAGGTGCCTTGGACTGTCATTCCCCAAGTAGTGACCCTCCCCACCCTAACTGGTAAGCATCCGTGGTCACTATGGCTTTGGGCAGGGCAAGAATGAATGGACATCTTTGTAATATCTGTTCTAAGTAAATCCATCACAAGAGGTACTTTTTGCATGTCTGAGTTATTCTGATCTAGGTGGACACAGGTTGACGTAGAATAAACCACTGAGTTGCTACGGTCCATTAAAGAATTGTCATACGATTTCTTACTAACAGAACCAGAACTATTGCAGCTGGCACTGACCCCAAGGCTTGTAGAATCAATCGAACTGATAAAAAGATAATTCAGAATTCTTCTTTAACTTGAAATCAAATAGTCTGTACTCTTGATAAAGGAAGGGAAGCTTTTACTGATACTGTATTGAACAAGTCTCCTATGAACTCTAATGTCCGAGTTGGTTCTAGCTGAGATTTGTTGAGATTGATGGCAATTCCTAGACGAAAGCAAATCTGGAGTACACAGTCTCATGTACTTATCAGAATATGCCTGGTCGTAGCAGTTATGATGCAACTGTCCAAATACAGAAACACCTGGAATCCTTGCAGTCTCAAGTGAGCTGCTACTACTGCCATACATTTGGTGAACACCCAGGGGGCTGTAGTGAGGCCAAAGGGCAGTGCTCTGATGACTGGAAACCAGCAGGAAGCACAGATACTTTCTGGATCGCCTGTTCATTTTTATACAGTAGTATGCATCCTGAAGATCTATTGAACACATCCAGTCATCCGTGTGCAGGAAAGGTAAAATGGACTAAACTGTGACCATCTAGAACTTTGTATACTGAACTGATTTGTTCAGATTGCTAAAATCTAAAACTGGTCTCCAGTTGCCCATTTCTTTGGCACTAAAAACAATCTTGAAAGTTCCCGATTCTATCTGGTCTGGGGGGAACCTCTTGGATGCCTCTCGTTTCTAGCAGCTTTTTATTTCTAGAGCTGTTGCTTTCCTTTGACTGGGTTGAACATCTGGAAGTTTGTTTAATGTTGATAGAAGAGGTAGGGGAAAAGGGAATTGTATAACGTCTGGAAATGATCCTCTGCACCCATGCATCTTTTATAATGTCTAGCCAAGCTCTTTGGTGCAGGGATAGATGAAATCGAACTGCTTCCAGAGGTGGACAATCAGACCTCCTTTCAGGAGTACTGACAGGGTCTGACAGAAAAGGAATCTCTGGACCCCTGGTTCTGCAGGCCTCCTCTGCTGCTCGGGTGGCATCTTCTGTTGAGTTCTCCATATGCCTCTGGGAGAACCATCTCCACGCAAATCTTGGAAAGGACCCTGGGACTTTCTGGACCACGTTTTTCAACCACCTTGTTGTTGATTCCTACAGAAGGTTCTTTGAGGGGTCAAAAAACATATGCCCACTGCAAAGAGGGTCTTACCATCTTCCTCACAACTAGAGAGTGTGTCCTTTACCTTAGGACCAAACAATGAACTTCCATCAAAGGGCGCATTGAAGAATGAGAACTTGAAGGGCTATGCAAAAACATCACACAAGCCATTCAGGCATGCCTCCTAACAGAAATGCCAGAACCCACCTCCCTTGAGGTACTTTCAGCTGCATGTGAAATGACCCTTATGGATGAATTTGTGATTGACTGTGGGTAGCCAACTGTGAGGCAACAGAACTCTGTGCCTCAGAAGGACTGGTCTGAGAGAGGAATTTGAAGAGTATTTTAATCAAATCCCTCTGCAATCTAGCAAAATGTGCCAAATAATTCAGCAACCTGAGTGTAAAGGTCACTGAAGCATATACATGCTTCTCAAATCTGTCCAACACCCTGGACTCCCTGTTAGGGGGATGGACAAGTGAACTCTGTTCCACAAGTTCTTATAACCATGGCATCTTCTGGGATGACATTGCTCCAAAACTCTCTTCATTTCGGTGGTACCAGGATCCTGTCTGGTCTCTTAGGGGTCGGCACAGGAATGTCAGCTTCCTTACACGCCTGCCTAGAGATCAAATCAATGAGCTCATCAGCAGGTGGAGTCACCCAGCAGGTAGCTGGGCCAGACCCAAAAGCTTCCAGGAATAAAGATTCCTCTTGGGAAGGGTTATCGGTAGACCAACCAACCCCTTGTTTGAGGATTCCTAGAATGTCTCCAAAGGAGATGTCATTAGGTGGTGATACAGAGGACCCCTCCCACTCATCAAAATCTGTATCTTTAGTGACAGACTCTTGAGGAGAAAGTGCCTTGTCTTGCACGTTCTCTTCCTAGGGACTTCTTAGGTGAGAAGAAATAAGAATACCCTGCTGGGTAGCCTGGTGACTTTGGGTTGGCTGTCCCTGTGGAGTAGAATGATGACGTGCAAGGCACAGAGATATATGGGATCAAGAAGGGAGATCCAAGGGGGGGGGGGTGGAAGCATCTGTCCTTCAGAAGCAGAAAACACTCTCTCTACCACCTCGAAGTCAGAGTGCTTGGGGAAGAATTAGGCCAATGGAGCCAAGAAGATATGCTTCCGGTCCATTGTCTCCCTCTGACCCAAAGGCAATCCACCTTAGGCAGATGTCAGGGCCGAGTTGTCCAATGCTGAGGCTCCAAGGGGCAGAGACAGCTCCCCCAACTTATGAGTTGACTCTAACACCTTGGACCTGACAACAGTGCTTCAGCTCAGAGTTGTCCAGCTCTGACATGCTCAGAGCCAGTGCACTCAAAGAATGCATCAGAGCTGAAGATACCACAGTCTTCAGATCCAACACAGATGGTCCTGGAAGACTTCAGATCTGACGGCTCTGAAACCACGAGTCAAATCACAGAAGGAGCCAAGATGTAGTACTCAAAGGCCTCCTGACCCAAAGTGGTAGGAGCCAGGAGAATTCCCATCTGAATCTGTGCCAAGAGAAACTTCCTCATCATCCTATCCACATCAGCTTCTATCAAAGCTCCTGGAAGAACAAAAAGATGAGGCTACTGACGGGGACATGAAATGTTGGCATCTCTCCAGAAAAAGGGACTGGCACTCTGGAAGGTACAGGATCCAACTACTAACAATGGTATAGAGAAGGAAGAAGAGAGATAAATACCAACAATGATGTTCAGAAATACACTAAACTGGTATAAGAGGAAAGATTTTATATTTATACACAAATATATAAAGTAAGTGAGTAAATTGTAAAGAAGTAACTAAATAATTAATTTAGCTGACTAACTTAACCAACACACAAGACCTCAGAGTGACGACATCTGTACACGAAGGCGGCAAATGAGATCTGAGGTATGTTAGGGGTTATTGGGTTGGATCCGAACCCAGCTGTTAAGGAATGAATGAAAACTGACAACATTAGATCCGGTCTTTTAGTCATCTCAGCTCAAGCTGTTTAATGTTTTGAATGTGTGGAAGGCACCCAAAAGTTTTCGAAGCTGACTGGCTGTTATATCCTTAACAGGAAACAACATATACAGCTTAAGCTACTGCAGCATCTGATTAATACTGTACGTTCTCCAGCAGCAGTTTTTGAAGCATGAACAGGAGGGAGAAATGTCATTTTTAGGAGCTTCTCAATGGGTAATGTTGGTGCCTAAACACAACTGTTTTCAGAGGGGGCAACAGCCCAGGTTTAAGATTCTGAAAAGTAAGGTGTTGAGAAGAAAGGCTGACCTGTCACCGATAGCCACTTGGTGTCATATCATTATATAGGACAGAGTGCTGTATAAGAGGATCTGATAGACGAATGAATGAATCTTAAGGCTTTGTTTTCAGTGACTTGTAATTTCAGAGGATTATAACAGGAATGCAGAGTTAGCAAAGGCAAGCCACATTCAAGTTTTTGAAGTTGAACATTTATGGCAGTGGCAGTCCAGGCAATCACAGAAAGAAGGTACACAATTCAATAGAATAAATTTAGTTGCACCAATACTTCATTGGTGATGTTATCTGTGTGAGTGGCAAAGGAATGTGATCAAATGTGAGCCCAAGGAATTTCTGCTCCAAGACATTGGAAATGGTGTTTCCTTGGTGGTCCTCCAATAGAAGAGGATGGGTTGAAGTAGCTTTCTGAGTAGTTCCAAAGGAAGGCTTCACGAACCATTTCATTTGTTGCAGGTTATTCAGGGGTAACTTCTTCATCTATAAGGCAATGTCTGATCTGATTCTATTTGAAAATCTAGGCCTGAAGCACACTGCTAGGGGAGCTAACAAAAATTAAGGGAAATCCAATACTAAAAGCAAGTATCAGTAACACAAAACAAAGTTGTTGGATTATACAGTGCCTTCCAAGACTATGGAACATGCTTCTCTACAATCAGAGGTTGTAGAGATCATGATTAACATGGGATTCGATATCAGTTCAGCAAAATATTTTTGTTGAAATGTACTACAATGAAACAAATGCAAACACATCAACTGACTGTTCCACTGAATAATGAAACGAAATACAATTACCATTTCTGCAGATAAGCAAGCCTCCTATCCATCCCCCATTTGGAGGGGCTGCACTCCCCACCTCCTCATGTTTTTATACTAACTCAAATCTCACCATAATGGGGATATCTAGAAACGTTCTTAATCTCAGTGCTCGGTGATTTCACTCTTATCACACACACTGTTTTCAATGAAGCAGGAATCAATGAAATGTGCAGCATATTTCTTTTTTAATGAATTTGACAGAATGAACACAACTCATACCAAGTGTGCGTGTGTGTGTTTATACATACACATACAGATAGACATTAGGTATATACACACGTACATTTATAAAATGTGTGTGTTTGTGTGTGTATAGATAATCATAAAAACAAAATGTCAACAGACACAATATTGACCACAAAATGTTGAACACACAAACCCAACACGTCACTATTCATGTGCCAAGCAACAACCTCAGTGCAAGCAAAAACCTAAAATTAAGAAACAAAAATCACAACTTTTTAAGCAGGGGGGCATTCTGCCCCTCCAATCCCCAGAGAAAGGGCCCCAACCTCAGGGATTGTCCATTCTCACACATCTACAGTGGATATAAAAAGTGTGCACACACCCCTGTTAAAATGCCAGGTTTTTGTGATAAAAAAATGAGGCCACAATAACTCATTTCAAAACTTCTCCCACCTTTAATGTAACATAACCTGTACCATTCAATTGAAAAATAAATATGTTAAGGAAAAAATATAAAAAATAAAAAACGCACAATAAGCTGGTTGCATAAGTGTGCACACCCTTAAACTAATAGTTTGTTGAAGCACCTTTTTATTTAATTACAGCATTCAGTCTTCGTGGGTTAGAGTCCATCAGCATGGCACATCTTGACTTGGCAATATTTGCCCACTCTTCCTTGCAACAGCACTCCAAACTTGTCAGATTGTGAGGGCATCTCTTGTGCACAGCCCTCTTCAGGTCACCCCACAGATTTTCTATAAGATGTAGGTCTGAGCTCTGGCTGGGCCATTCCAAAACTTTAATTTTCTTCTGGTGAAGCCATTCTTTTGTTGAATTGGATGTATGATTGGGGTCATTGTCATGTTGAAAGGTGAAATTCCTCTTCATTTTCAGCTTTCTAGCAAATGCCTGAAGGTTTTGGGCCAAAAGTGACTGGTATTTGGAAATGTTCATAATAACCTCCAGCTTGACTAAAACCCCAGTTCCAGATGAAGAAAAGCAACCCCAAAGTATGATACTGCCACCACCATGCTTCACCATGGGAATGGTGTTCTTTTGGTGATGCGAAGTGTTGTTTTTGCACCAAACGTATGTTTTGGAATTGTGGCCAAAAAGTTCAACCTTGGTCACATCAGACCATAAAACATTTTCCCACATGCTTTTGGAAGACCTGATGTATTATTTTGCACATTTTAGCTGGGCCTGAATGTTTTTCTGCGTAAAAAAAGGCTTCCGTCTTGCAACCCTACCCCATAGTCCAGACATATGGAGAATATGGGAAATTGTCGTCACATGTAGTACACAACCAGTACTTGCCAGAAATTCCTGCAGCTCAGCTCCTTCAGTGTTGCTGTAGGTCTCTTGGCAGCCTCCTTGACCAGTTTTCGTCTCGTCTTTTCATCAATTTTGGAGGGACATCCAGTTCTTTGCAACATCACTGCTGTCCCATATTTTCTCCACTTTTTGATGACTGTCTTCACTGTGTTCCATGGTATATCCAATGTTGTAGAAAATTTTTTGTACCCTTCTCCTGACTGATACCTTTCAACAATGAGATCCCTTTGATGTTTTGTAAGCTCTTTGTGAACCATGGCTTTTGCTGTAGCAGGCAACTGAGTAAATATCAGGAAAATCCTACTACGACAGCTGAACTTTACTTGGGGTTAATCAGTGTCTCTCTAATTGATGGCAGGTGTGTACCCAAGAAGACTGAATGCTGTAAATAAATCAAAAGGTGCTTCAATAAAGTATTAGTTTAAGGGTGTACACACTTATGCAACCAGCTTATTGTATGTTTTTTTATTTTTTATATTTTTTCCCCAAACAGATTTGTTTTTCAATTGAATTGTACAGGTTATAGGTCACACTAAAGGTGGGAAAAGTTTTGAAATGTTTTATTGTGGTCTCATTTTTTTACATGACAAAAACCTGGCATTTTAACAAGGGTGTGTACACTTTTTATATCCACTGTATCAACCAATCAGATGTCGACCAAACATGGGTTCAACAATATTCAGTGCTCCCTGTATATATAGGTTTAGTCTGTCAAGTCATCCTTTCTTTGACAGAGTGAGGCATATGAGATATTCATTGATGCCAATAATTATCAAGTGCTGCAGATGTCAAAAGAAGGAAAATATGAGTACATGTGGCTAAGGCAAGTGTGGGTTTAGGCGTACCATACACATACATCATATATTATTGAGAGACAGATTTCCCCTTACATATACATCTATATTATATACAGACACATGCACAAACATATATGGCCATATATTGACAAAACAAAGCAAATGGCAGGTGATACAACACATGCCACTATTCCAACAAAGAAAAACAATTTTCACAGGGGGGGAGGTTGATCACTGGCTGCATTTTTACAAATGCTAACATTCTGTTTCTGTAGATAAACAGAATGCTGAAGTTTGCAAAGTGCTTTCTGGACTACCGGACTATCATTCCAATTTCGAAATAATCCAGAAAAAAATACCAGACAGGTAGCAATGCTAACTCCAGCATATGTTTAGATATCCATGGTATACAAACTTTGAGAGCTTGTCAAAAACCTGTCAAAAGTTATACCGCTTACAATACTGGCAAAATAGTTTGATCACTTTTCAAGTGTTACTAGTACTTGGTTGTGAGATCTAAGTTCACTGGGGATTTTCCCTTACCCCACTGTAGTGCAATCTCGACGTCTAACTGCTCAAACATTTGACAGCTGATACCACCACACTTTTTATTTTTTTACATTTGTTAACTGGGTAAGCTCACTGGACACAAGGGTCCCTTTCTAGAGGTGACCAGGGAACACAGTCTTGTCAAGTGACTTGTTAAAAAGTCACTGAGTAAGCAAATCTACGTGGAAGCAATCAACATATCTTTGATTACAGGAAGCATCTCATTCACAGCTGAAAGCCTTAATCCTCTGCACTACCAGATGAATTTATTTCATAGGTAATTCCAAAAATAAAGTCTTGTCATTTTAACTAGGATACACAGCCAGCACCTTCAGTCTTAAGATTACTGGGGAAACAGTCTCAAATAGTAGTTCCCTTTGGTTTGCTTCTGGCAGGAATTCGTTCAAAGTTCCTTTCTAAAGTTGCTCTTCAGATTTGTTTCCTAGATAAGCCGTTTTGGACATTAAGTTCCCTTTATCAAGAGTAAGTATTCTCTGCCTGGACTCATCTCAGCCCTTTTTTTATTATTTCCAAATGCTCATCCAACAAACATTGCTACTAATATGGGGAAGTTCTTCTCTATAAAACACTGGCCACTTAAGTACTTTTGGGTCACAAACATTACTTAAACCACTATGTACATATTTGTGTGTTATCACATTATCTGTACCATTGTTTACATATTTTTGGATACTTTGTACTCTTCTAATGCAGTCATTTGACGAGACTGCTGCTGGATCAGCCCTGAAAAAGGGGTGTACCCAGTTAAATGTATTAAAAAGAAAAGAGGAGCCAGCATGTTATGCTACAGTGACGCCCCCCACACTCACAAACACTTGACCTCACCTCATAACATGTGTACCAAAATCAGACCATCATCTTTTGAGGTGGGTTTGGCCAGGCTGCTGCTGCACTCCAGTTTTGAATGTCTGTAGCCCACCAGTGCAGTCCAAGCTCTTGCCCTCTCCCAACACCTTGCCTCCTCTCTCCAAACCATGCACTTAGCAACTATCACCTTCCATAATGTGGCACTGCTTCTCAAAATTACCACAGCTCTCACTTGCTCCATCAAAACCCAGGGATTGTTCTTATGGTGTTGCTGCACTCATGGTGTGACCTTTTTCTTATGCCCACTTTGATCCATTTTCCTACCACTTTCTGTAGGGCCCTTCTGCAGAGATATAAGCTAACCAGTTCCCCTGGGACACGTTCACCATGTGTTTGAACAAGATTTAGTCAGCTCCTCAAGAGAAACTTCCTCAGATCATTTCTCGGTGTCTTTGATAAGACATTTACCTGAGCTGCAAGCAGGAAGGTTAGTCTTCCTTCTTCACCAGACTCCATAATCTCTGCTGTTTAACTACACAGCAAATATTTCTTTACACGGTTTATGGACTGTGCCACACATCTGTACTGGCCTTCTATTATTCTAATGGTGAAGATAACCTTTTCTCTGTATCTCAAATGGACTCTGTCATTTAGTCAAAAATTAGTTTTCTGTTGAGGGAATCAAAACTAAAAAAAAAAAATAAATAGTCAACAACTTCAAATGCCTTGGTCCTAATGTTTCTGTTATGCATCCCTTGTGGTACTTAAACTACCTTTTACTTGATATATCAGGACTATTCGACCTCCTTGAAACTGAGGCCTTCTCTGATCCTATGTTTTATATATATATATATATATATATATATATATATATACACACACACATATATATATAAAAAAAAAAATATATATATATATATATATATATATATATATATATTGTATTATATTATATTATATTATATTATATATGGGTCTACTTCATTTCACTGAAACTCAGTTGCCTGCGCAAAATTCACTGAAAGCTCGCTTCACTGAAAACTAATTTGACTGAAACTCATTTCACTGAAAGTTATATATGGCCTTTTCCCCACTGTAGTCTGATCCTGGAGTAAGTATATAAAGTAAGGGGAAGCACAGCCCCCCCACGTTGGGGGTGCGGGGGCGTAGCCCTCCCACATGGTTTGGTTATATATTGTCTTCTGGAAAGAGTTATTTATTGGACTTGTAAGTATCCATATCTGTGGTTTTAAACATTTAAAATAGGTGGGGGGCTATGCTCCCCACACCTCCCAATGAGGGGGGCTGTGCCCCCCCACACCCCCCTTACTATACAACTTCAGGATTGCACTACAGTGGGGAAAAGGCCATATATAACTTTCAACGAAATGAGTTCCAGTCAAATGAGTTTTCAGTGAAATGTGTGCAGGCAACTGAGTTTCAGTGAAATGAAGTAGACCCATATTATATATATATATATATATATATATATATATATATATATATATATATATATAGTTTCACTTCAGAATCTCAAACTACTGAAATATTGAAATGCAGTAGCTCAAGACCGAAGTGTCGAAACTGCACTTGCACGAAAGTGCAGAATCACAAATGTGGAAATGTCAAATCCGCGGTTGTGGAGGCGGGTACGTGACATGGGATTCCCTGTGTTCGTGATGTGCGTTGTGGTATGTGGTTGCAGCTGAAGATTCAGGTAAGTGATGTTTTACTAGGGGATTTGGGTAGGGATTTTAGTCTGTGTGAGTGTGTTTGGAGTTTTGAGGTGTGGGTTAGGGTAGGTAGGTAACATTATGAGTGTATAAGTGTTGAGAGTGGTGGTATTTGTACGTATGTGATGTGTGTTTGTGCAAGGGGAGTGTAGAATGTGCAGTGGTGGTTTTTGTGGGACCTCGGAATTAGTATATATATAAGTAGCGGGGGTGGGGGGGAACAGGGGCACTTGCCCCCCCTGCTTATATGTTGGGTCCGTGCGCAAGTTTGTTTTGTTGTGTTTGTGTGTGTTTTGTTGGCTTGTAGTGTAGGGAGGAAGGTGTATGTGTGTTTGTGTGTGAAGTGTGTATGTGGGCAGTTGCAATTTTGAATTTTGCGCTTTTGGGATTTTGGGTTTTTCACTGTTTGGCTTTGCAGTCTCAAGATATTGAATTTCAATATTTCGGGATTGTGAATTGAAAGCATGCATATATATATATATATATATATATATATATATATGTGTGTATGTGTGCGCGCGCGTGTAGAAAATGCAATGTGTGTGTGTGAGTGTGTGAGAGAGTGAGAGAGATATATATGTGAGCACACACACACACACACACACACACACACACACACACACACACACACACACACACACTGCATTTTATACCACAAAAACACTGCTGTTTACTGAATATGTGATGATCTTCATATTGATCACTGCTACAGAAGCCTTAGCAATGGGTTATATCCTGCAAAGGATATAACAACCAGATAGCTTCCAAAGCTTCAGGGCACCATGCACTAGCTCAAATTGTCAAGCAGCTTGAGATAAGCTGACTAAAAAGACATGTCTGAGCACAAAGCCCTTCAGAGCTTTACTGCCGCTGAAGAGTATGCTCCACTGAGGCTTTTGAAGATCAACAGTCAGCTTGTCTTTATACTACTGGGCAGATAAGCTCCCTTGAGGGGGAAAAAAAAAATCCATTTTCTTATATTTACTGATATTTTACTACTTTCCTCTTCAGGAAAGTTATTTTATAGCTATGAGTATTGTGTTTTAATGGACTGTATCAAAACTATAATGTATTTTTAAAATAGCACTCATTTTTTTCTGACAGTTTTAAAGTAGCGTAAACTAAGTGATAACATTTTCTGTGGAGAAATTGTGGGGCTGCCATAGTGTTTTGAAAGTGCTTTTTACTGCATTTTTTTCCATCAAAAAAGTAACTTCTAAGGACTGACAGTTTCACAGGCATTTGTTGCTTGTCCTCCCTGGAAAAGACACAATTTTCTGCCTGACCATGGAAGAGATTGTCGGTGCCATAATCAGTCCTTCTTCCAGCCACAAAAAAGAAAAAGTTAAGTAAACAGCATATGCCACCACAGCAGGCTAGCAATTTGCTCCAGCCGCAGGTGGGTGACTCTGCTGTGGCCATTAGTTGTACTTCAGTCCACTCATCTTTTACCATGAATCCCTCTCATGTAGCACCTACAGCCACTCTGGACCGGGGGTTAGTCATGCCCTCTGTGGCTGTTGGGGTCCCATCAGTGGGCAAGGGACAGCCACTCTTAATTGTCCTGGAAGACAAGAGTGAGAAAGGTTTCCCTGTTATGTCAGAATGCTGTGAACATCCCTGGGGAAGCACAGACTGCCGTTAGTAACATGGCTGGTCCCATTTTTCCTGTCAAAAATAAACAGAAAACAAAGCGCGCAAATACTCCTCAAATTTCTTTGGACAGGAGTAGTTTACTGGGACTGGCTCTGGGTTCAATTCAGGCCATTGTTTTTTTTTCTAACCAAAAACTATTCTACAAGAAGGAAGGGGGATGCCTCTTTTCCTGAAGAACTTCAAGATTCTGAATCTGAACAGAAAGATGGAGACAGATTCAGGGTTTTGTCCTCAGATTTCTGATTCAGACTCAGAGGAGAGCTCAGTTTCTGATTCTTCCTGGGGGGGGTTCTCTTTCTCTGAGACTACTGCTAGACTGTCCAAGTGTTTTTAGTGGGAGATCACAGAGGTTTCTCAGTTCTTCAGAAAATACTACGAGTTGTTACAAAAGGATTTTCTACAACCTACACCCATTCCTCCTGACATGTCTGCTTTAGAGGATGTGTATCTTACTACCTGCAATTTTCCTGATTGTTAGCTAGCTTTCCTTAAAAAGGAAGACTGAAGTTCCTCAATCTTTTAAAAGTTTACACACTATTCACAAACCTGACCCAGCAGCTATAGCCTTAGCAGACTCCACTGCTGCTAAGCACTTAGTTAATTACAATCCTAATCTTTCTAATAAGGATATGAAAATGTATTGATAGGTACAGGGAAAAGTGTATCAGTCATTAACATACAAGCCGGACACATTGTGAAAATAGTAGTAATGTTTTATCTACAATTTCTTCTTGTGGAAAAAAATGCTTTTAATAACTTTCTTGTACTGCACAGGTCACTACTCGTTTGCAGTGTGTGTATGATCCTGTTGATACTTATTCCAGGTCTAAGGCCACTGGTATTGTTTTAAGGGAGTTTGATTAGCTGCATTCTCAGAACCTCACAGATTATTTAAAAAATGAAATTTTAAAATTCTCTCTTAGAGAGAGATGTAGTGTTTGAATCCTCTGGTGCAGACATACGATGAAACGAGCAAGCTAATCCAAGGAATCTAAGATTTTTCAGCCCTCCTTTTCCAAACTGTCCAAGGGATTTCTTTCTCATCAAATTTTGGCAAAAAACAGAACAAACAATCTTTACAGAATTCAGGTAAAGAGCCATTTAAGAATTGGCAAGAGGTTCCAAAAAGAAATCTCAAACCTCCCAAAACCAAGGACAGTCGAACAAATCTGAATGACTATTCAGGAAGATATTGTCACCCCCCCGGTCCGTATTCGTTTCCAGAAAGTCTAAATCTCCATTTTTCTCATTGGCAACAGACTGTTTCAAGACAAATGAGATCTGACAATCATCCAACTGGGTACAGATGACCCCCTGGAAAGGAGGAATTTCCTCCCACTGACATTCCTCATACTGCAGATCTGACTCTTGTTTCTTCCTGTTTTTCATCACATGTTGTCCCAAAAATGTTCTTGGTGGCAAAAAAAATCTATTTTCTAAACCTGTTTGTGATGGTGCCCAAATTCAAAATGGTATCACTTCACAACCTGTTACCTCTTCTTCTCTTTCAAGTTTCCTGGTAACACTAGACTTAAAAGATGCTCATCATACCCCTATTCATCCAGACTCCAGGCGTTTATTACGGTTTTGGTGCATATGGATCACATTATCAGTTCTATTTCTTACCCTTTGGACTATCCATTGCACCAAAAGTCTTCTCAAAGTGTCTGGCTCCAATTATAACTCATTGCAGGCTACAAGTTATCCACATTTTTTTCCATATTTAAACAACTTGCTCATCTTTCTAAAGTCTTTTTCAAAATGTCAGGAATCTCTCTCTCTTACACACAAACACAGGTGAGAGATCTCTTGCACAAGCTGGAATTCCAAGAGAACATTGAAAAGTCTTTCTGGAATCCCCCACATGGGATTGTGTTAATGGGATGTCAAGTAGACACCTCAGTTCAAAGAGCTTTCTTCCACAGGAAAAAAATGAGAAGTTATGTACCTACCATAACGTTCCATGTTAGTTGTCTTCTTCTCGCCTTCTTTCTTGCTGGATGGGTTCGGAGCCGTCGGCCAATACTAAAGCTCGAGAGCTAATTCCATCGGCTCGAGGCTCCCCTATATCCCACAATGTTGGGCGGTAACTACTCAGATCTCGTTTGATAGCTAAAACCAAGCAGTTCTGGTCTCCATAGTACGGAGAAGAGAGAAAAAAGAACCCACCTCTATATAAACCTGTATGTAAGCTACCACAAACATAAAAGGGAGAATAGAGGTGGTAGAACATGTGGGAAGTAAAACCCCAATGGAAGATCCCAAAAATTCCTATCGGTCTGTCCAGGTTGGGGGGAAGGAGGGTGGGACGCAAGAAAGAAGGCGAGAAGAAGACAACTAACATGGAACGTTATGGTAGGTACATAACTTCTCAATGTTAAGTTGTCAATCTCGCCTTCATTCTTGCTGGATGGGACCGTGTCCCTAGCACCATACCCCGGGTGGCTTATCGGAACAGACTCTTGAGAACAGTGGAACCAAAGTTGGCACGGTTTCTGGAGGCCATATCCAATTTGTAATGCAAGATAAAAGTATGAGGAGAAGCCCATGTGGCTGCTGCACAAATGGAATCTATTGGTAGCCTGTCCTGAAAAGCTACAGATGTAGCTAATGCTCTAGTCGAATGAGCTCTAGGTCTTGAAGGCAGTTTTTGATGTCTGATTTCATAGATGAAGGTAATTAAAGAGGTAAGCCATCTTGAAAGGGACACTTTAGTAACTGGAAGGCCCAATTTCCCTTCCGCATAAGACAGGAAGAGCTGGTCAGACTTCCTGAACTGTTTAGTCCTGTCTAAATAATATCGAAGTTGGCGATGAACATCTAGAAAATGTAACTTTTGTTCCGACCTGTTGAAATAATCAGGGAAGAAGACGGAGAGATCAATCATCTGGTTTAGGTTTGCCTCAGAGGAAACCTTAGGCAAGAAGGACGGATTAGTCCGGAGGGACACCCTGTCTTTATGGAAAACTAAGTAAGGAGGACGACTGCAAAGAGCATGAAGTTCAGATACCCTTCTAGCTGATGTTATGGCTACTAGAAAAAGTGTTTTCCATGAGAGCAACTTAAGAGGGCATGAAGCCGCAGGTTCAAAGGGGGGGAGAATCAAGGATGCTAGGACCAAATTCAAGTCCCACTGAGGTGGGGGATCTTTGATTGGGGGCTTGAGCAAAAAGACACCTCTTAGAAAGGCTTTGCAGAGTTTATGGGACATGATACTGGAGTCCGAGACACCTACATGAAAGTTAGATATAGCAGCTAGTTGTACTCTAATGGTAGATGAGGAAGAGCCTAAATGAAAGAGCTCTGCCAGGAAGTCCTGGATAGACTGGATAGGCGCAGTGAAGGGGTCTATATTTTTTGATGCTGCCCAGAGGGAAAAATTCTTCCACTTACTATTGTAAATCCTTCTGGTAGAAGACTTGTGAGAAGCTATCAGGATGTTCCGGACCGAATGAGAGATTAAGGGAAGCCTGGCTAGGGTAGGAATCGGAGAAACCACGCTGTGAGGTTGAGGGATTGGAGGGACTGGTGCAGCTGGCCCGACTGGTGGGTCAAAAGATCTGGCACTGGGTCCAGATGCCAAGGCTGCTCCAAGAGGTAATGATGGAGGAACGGAAACCATATCTGTCGAGGCCAGTAAGGGGCAATGAGGATCATGGTGACTTTCGAGGCGATAGCTTTCTGAATTAATTGAGAGATCAGTGGAAAGGGGGGGAAAGCATACAGAAGTCCCCGGGGCCAATCGTGGACTAGAGCGTCTCTGGTAGGTTGGCCTGGTAAAGGGAAGAGGGCGAAGAAGTCGTGACACTTGCTGTTTTGGGGTGTAGCAAAAAGATCGCAGCAAGGCCGGCCCCATCTTCGAAAGATTTCTTCCAGCACTGATTTTTTTAGAGACCACTCGTGAGGCATGAGAATAGCCCTGCTCAACTTGTCCGCAATCACGTTGGATTTCCCGGGAATGTGCGTTGCTATCAGAAAACGCTGAGAAGAAATCGCCCACTGCTAAAGTCTGAGTGCCTCTCGACATAAGGGGTAGGACTTGGTTCCACCCTGTTTGTTGATGTACCACACTACGGACATGTTGTCCGTCTGAATTGCAATAGTCCCTGTGGGAAGAGAGTCCTGAAGGGCTTGCAACGCTAAAAGCACTGCTCTCATCTCTAGGACATTTATGTGCAAGTGGCACTCGAAAGATTGCCACGTGCCCTGGACTGTCCTGCCCTGATAATGCCCCCCACCCGATCAGGGAGGCGTCTGTCATCACCGTGGCGACTGGGGGGGGGGGGTGAAGGGTCTGTCCTGGAGAACTTGAGGTGATGTGATCCACCAAGACAGGTGATTCTTGCATGATTGGGTTAGCAGGATGATGTGAGCCATCGGGAGCTGTTGAAAGGACTATTGAGAAAACAGCATCCACTGGAGGATCCACATGTGAAAACGAGCTAAGGGGAGGAGTGTAATAGTAGCTGCCATGAGTCCTAATACCTTCAAGACTACCCTGGCTTTGATCTTGTTGCATTGAAATAGAAGGTAAACTTGTTTGTGGGTATCTGATACTCTTTGCTCTGTTAGTCTGGCAGAAAGATGAAATGTGTCTAAGGTGGCGCCTATAAAGGTAATAGATTGACAAGGCGACAAGGCAGATTTTTCGAAATTTATTGAAATGCCTAGAGCTTGGCAAGTTTGGATGGTGAAGTCTCTGGATAGAAGAAGTTGACGCCTGGTGGTGGCGGTAAGGAGCCAGTCATCCAAATATGGAAACACCTGGAATCCTTGACATCTCAAGTGAGCAGCGACCACTGCCATACATTTGGTGAACACTCGGGGGGGCTGTAGTGAGACCAAAGGGCAGGGCTCTGAACTGGTAGTGACTGGCTCCCAGCCTGAAGTGGAGAAACCTTCTGGAGCGTCTGTGCATTTTGATATGGTAGTACGCATCCTGATGGTCTATCGAGCACATCCAATTGTCCTGACCCAAGAAGGGTAGAATGGACTGTAGCGTGACCCTCCGGAATTTTGTTTTCTTCACATACTTGTTTAGCTTGCTGAGATCCAGTATTGGTCTCCAGTCCCCTGTTTTTTTTGGTACCAAAAAGAATTTGGAGTAGATTCCGGATCCTTGCTGGTCTGCTGGGACTGGTTGGATAGCCCTTTTTGAGATTAGCTTTGATATTTCTAATGCTGCTTGTTCCCTTAGACTGGGTGGAATGTCTGGAAGGGATCCTTTGGGTTGGGATGGGATGTGAATAAAGGGGATTTTGTAACCCTCGGATATGATCAACTGTACCCATTTGTCTTGAGTGAGGGGAAAACTAGGCTTTTGGGTACAGTGATAATCTTCCCCCGACTGCCTCTGAAGGTGGACAGCCAGGCAGCTTCTCAGGGATGCTGAAAGGGTTTATCAGAGAATGTTTCTCTGCTACCCTGGTTTTGCGGACCACCTCTGCCCCTAGGGCGGCGTCTATTGTTGTTCCCCCCTCTGCCTCTAGAGGGGAATCGACTTTGTGTGTCAGATGAGACTCCTTGTGGTTTGCGGAACCACATTCCCCGCCCCCTCTGACCTTTGGGATAAGGTCTGGAAGGGGTAGAAAAACGGACTCCCACGGCAGAGAGAGTCTTACCTTCCTGCTTGCACCTAGTCAATGTATCCTTCACCTGAGGTCCAAACAACGTTGAGCCATCAAAGGGGGAATTGGTGAAGGACGCCTTGAAAGGGTCCGCAAAATTGCAAAGCCGCATCCAGGCATGGTGTCGTAAAGCTACACCTGTGCCTGCGGCCCTACTCGCCCCATCAGCCGCATATGAGATAAGCCGCATTGAGGAGTTGACAATCGAATTCAGGGTTGCCAACTGGGAGTTCATTTTGTCTTGGAACCCCTCAGCTGTTGGATCCTGCACAGCCTCACCCATATCCTTGAGTAAATCCCTCTGGAGACGGGTGAAGTGACACAAGTAGTTCAGCGACAGCATGGCAAAGGTCGCTGAGGAAAACATCCGCTTACCATACCTGTCCATGGTCCTAGACTCCTTATTAGGAGGATGGACAGGTACCGAAGGATCGGCTAATTCCTTATTAGTGGCTGCAGCCACCACCATGGCATCAACAGAGACACCTTTGGATAAGAACTGTTTCTCTTTTGGGGCAGTAATAAATTTTGACGGCCTCCTTGGGGTAGGTTCCACCGAATCAGGGGCCGTCCAAGCCTTCCTTGCCACCACTTCCATGAGGGGGTCAAAGGGAGGAGACACCCAGGAGGTGGAAGGGCGAGAGCCAAATGCCTCAAGGTAGACTGACTCATCCTCTGAAGGGTTAAGGGCGGGCCAGTTCCCCCTCTAAGGATTTCAAGGATGTCAGCAAAAGAGACATCCTCAGAGGGGTCCGAGGGGAACCTTCAGATTCCTCCAAGTCGGTGTCAGAGGTGATAGACTCAGGGGAGTCAATGCGCTTCCTCTTGCACTGTCTCTTCCGAGGGAGTTCTCCTACCGGATCAGGAGAAGCCTCGGAAGAAGAGGATATTCCCAATGGGGAAACCTGAGGAGCTGGCTCTCTACGGTCTGTTACGAGGGGGTGGGTAGAAACCACTGCAGGCACTGAAGAGGGAGGAGCTGACGGAGCCGACTGTGGGGTAGACACGGGGTCTAGCTCGCTCCACATGACCTTGAAAGCGCCCTGATCAGCCAAGGCCGAAGGTCCACGCTCCGAGGAGACAAGGACCCCCCCGGCACCGACAGGGATGGCTCCGAGGCCGATGTCGGAGCCGAACTCACCAGCGCCGACGCTCCGAGAGGGAGAACGGGGGTCAGACAAGGGTCCGATGCCACTCGCCCCCTCGGAGCCAACGAGGGAAGCTCGGCGCCGAGATCCCTCCAAGGAGGAAATCGGAGCAGACGACGGAGCCGAAAGGGAAGGTATCGGCTCCGACGAGCCCCGGCTCCGAGCTCAGAAGAGTTGGAGGAAGAATAGAAGCAGGGATGGGAATAGCCGCTGCCTGTTGAGTAAGGCTATGCAGCATTTGGGCCAGTGCCTCGGACTTCAGAAGTCTACTCACCACCCTTTGTAAGGCATGGCTGGACAGTCTGGAGGACCGAGAGGAATGGGATCTATGGCTCCGCTCTGACAGAAGAGGGGATCCCGGAGCCGAGTGGATGGAGCTGATGGAAGGGGATCTCGACCTCTTCTTTGAAGGTGGCTCCGATAAGACTATCGGAGCCGACTGAGTCTTAGCAACCTCGGCTCCAGCCGGAGCCAAGGTAACGGTTTGAGACTTCGAAACATCGACTCCAGCCGGAGCCGATGTCGAAGCAGCCTTGATGCTCCCAGCAGACGGCTCTGAAGCTGGGGCCGATGGCCTGGAAGTCTTTGAAGGCTTCCCCGACGCAGACTGGGTCGAGGGGCCTTCAGGCTTTAACAAGCCTCGAAGAATAAGTTTATTTTTGCTTTCCTGCCGGACTCTAGGGCTGAATGCATGGCAAACAGCACAGGAGTCCTGCAGGTGCAAAGGTCCCAGGCAATAGACACAAGAAGTGTGACCGTCTGTCAGAGACATTTTCTGACAGCACGAATCACACTTCTTGAAGCCTAGAGACTGTATATCAAAGGACACAGACACAACACACAGACACACCCTTTAACCAAAGGAAAAAATCCAGTCACACTAAAATGACAGGGGAAAAAGGGGAGTGAGCCAAAGGCCTAGAAGTTAAAAGGGAATAAAAAGGGGGATAAAAAACAAGGGAGACCCAATTTAAACTAAAGGGATACTCTGTATTAAAAACTAAACTAAATAGAAAGGATAGGGGTAGAAAATTGAAGTTTTTGACTAGAAAAACTCACTAACCTGCCAGAGCCGGTAGAAGAAAGCACCTCGCAGCTAAGCGGCAAATGAGATCGGAGTAGTTACCGCCTAGCATTGTGGGATATAGGGGAGACTCGAGCCGGTGGAATTAGCTCTCGAGCTTTAGTATTGGCCGAGTCAGAGCCGAGGATTGGCTCCGAACCCATCCAGCAAGAATGAAGGCGAGATTGACAACTTAACATTATATCTTTACCTAGATCTATTTCTAAGGTTTTCCATCCAGACTTCGGTCACTGCGAGGGAACAGCTCAGAATTTTGGGAATCGTGTCATCTGTGATTCTCAAGATACCCCCTGCAAGACTGCACACGAGAAAGATACCGTGCTATCTCAAATCTCTTTTGCCCCAGCGTCAACACCCTTTATCTTTTCAAATCAAAGAAATGGGGTTTGTCAGAACATAAATTGTTTGGTGGACAGATGTACTTAAATCCAGGTCTCCCCCTTCTCCATCCCTGCTTCAAAGCAGTCAGTCACCATAGACACTTCGGACTTTTCTTGTGGAGCAGTTTCAGGAGGGATAAAAGTGCAGGAGGTATGGGACACCAAGAACAGATTCACGCGCATAGATATCAGAGATGATTGCCTTGATCAATGCACTCAACTCTCTGAATCATCTTTGATACTTGGGATCTCTTCAAGTGGTTACAGACAATACCACAGTCATGCAATGCATCAACAAGCAAGGGGGGGGGACCAGGTTTTATCCCCTTTGCAGACTAGTCATGTTAGCTTGGGAGGTGCAGTGAAGCTATAATCTCACTCTACAGGCATCCTACTTTCGGTCAGACTAAAACGTTGAGGCAGACAAGCCAAACAGGACCAGGACAGACCCTCACAAGAAACTAGATCAGGGAGTCTTCCAAGACTTGATCCATCTGCGGGGAGTTCCTCAAGTAGACCTCTTTGCCTTCTCGCTAAATCAAACAACTGGCAAAACTTTGCTCTAAGACAAGGCCTGGAAAAAAGATGCCTCGTCTTTTCTTTGGAGAGAAAAGTTTCTGTTGCCTGTCTACCCTTTCCACTAATACCAGGGTACTTCTGGAGATTAAGAAGGAACCCACTCAAGATAATTGTGGTGACTCCCTTATGGCCTAGGCAACCGTGGCTCTCCCTTCTTTAGAAAATGACCATGGGCAAGTACCAGAAGCTTCCTCACATAATGGATCTACTCACATGAACAAGGTGTTTGATACACCCTGACATCGATCGACTTCAACTGACTACCTGGAAGATAGGGTTTTTAATTCTTTTTAGGAACCCATTTTCTGAAGACGGACAGCAGGTACTAATGGAAGCAAGAAAGCCAGCTACTAGAAAAATCATATATTAGTTGGTGCCAGCAACACATCCAACACCCATTCAGGGCTAGTTATTCCTGATTTACAGCATTTGTGTGAGTTACTATCCTGTAGACTTTCTTATACCTCGATCAAGATTAATTCATCATTCATTTCAGTATGCACAACTGATATGAAGATCAAAAAGATTCAGTTCTATCATAACAGTACTGGAGTGGTCTTCTGAATATCCAAGGTAAGGAGTGTGACGTCCCCACTCTGGGCCAGTAATCAAGGAGCCTGAATCCTTACCACTGACACTATATGGAGATATTCAATTGTGCAGCAAGCACAATTTCCCCATAAGAGCACACAGGGAACACACCCAGCCCGGGGTCTGGGTTTCTCTCTCCATCTTTCCCCAAGTCCCCAATAAGGTTCCCCACTGGCACAGCTGTATCGTTGAGTCCTCAGCTGAGTGTCCAAGCTAAGTCCTGCACCACTCTCTCTGTGAAACCAGTGCTTCATGTCCCTGGTCCAAGTAGCTGACACACACACACACACACACACACACACACACACACACACACACACACACACACACACACACACGGAAAAGGCTGGCACAGATTTACTATCGATGCTCCCTTCTGCCCAACCTATAAGGTACTTACTGCCAGACACTCCCAAGCCAGCTACTCTAAGACTCATTATACATAGTGAAATTCATTTTAGTACAAATGGTATTCTGACCAATGCAGTAAGGCCTTCAGGAGTGGCCACAGAGTCACCAAACAGTATGAGTACTCTCAAAGGTTAAAATATTATCTAAAGGACCAGACACAATGAAAAGTTGAAATATATTTAATAATAAATAAAAGAACATGAAAATACTAAACATCTATTTACAATAAACACTAGAGTTTCAACCACAAGAAATATTAAAACAACACAGACTAATAGATTCACACAGACAAAGAAAAACAGTACTTAACTAATCTCACTATATTTTCCTGACTAATCTAAACAGTTGTTATTCCCTGGTTACTTACTAGTACAAAACAAGATGAAGTAGGTGAGTGGTCTTCCTTCTTTTTCAGGTTCCAAGAACAGACTGCCATGAGACTTCAGTCTCAACTAGTATTAAAATATAATTTTTTCCTAGATTAGACAATGACATCACATACATCTGATCATCTGACTTCTGGTTCCCATGCAACCCCCCTTGGCTAGAAGCTGCCATGATTTAGCACACACACACACACACACACACACACACACACACACACACACACACACACACACTTCCTAAGCAGAAGTTATGTCTTACCATAATGTTTCATCTGTGTTGTTGATCTTCGTTCATTCATCATTGATGGGTTATCGGTTCCATCCTCCGAACAAAGCCAGCCAATATCAAGCTCGCTTCAGCCAAAAACTCTCGAGCCAAGGTCCTACCCAGAATGGTCTGCTCCCCGTTAACCTCAGATCAAGTTTGCAAGTTGATAGATAAGGGTAGAAGCTACCTCCGATTATAATAGACCTACAAGAAAGGAGTACATGAGTTCAACCAAGAACGTCCGGAAGGGGGACGGAGGGTGGGAAGTAATGAATGAACGAAGATCAACAGCACAGATGGAACATTATGGTAAGACATAACTTCTTTATCTGATGTTGTTAATCTTCATTCATTCCTTACTGATGGGACAGAGTCCCCAGCTACCTGTATTCCTGGGTGGCCATCATGAATGGACATTTCTGAGCACCATGGAGCCAAATGAAGCTGGAGGCCAAGTCCAATTTGTAATGAAGAATAAAGGTATGAGGTTTGGCCCAAGTTGCAGCTGAGCAAATATCATTGAGGGAAGCCTTAGCATGGAAAGCTGCCGAAGTTGCCATAGATCTTGTAGAATGTGCTTTGACTCTGAGGCAAGGTGAGATTGTTTTTGTTGTAGATAAAGGCGATACAATTTCTCAACCATGAAGCCATTGTAACTTTTGAGAAAAAGCCAGAAACAGCTGGTCTGATTTACAGGTAGATATTGATCTGTCCAGATAAAATCGTATTTGTCTATGAACATCCATGGAGTGCAGGCAATACTCTCCATTGTTAGAATGGTTAGGAAAAAACACTGGAAGATCAATAGACTGGTTGATAGACCACTCTGACACTTTTGGTAAAAAGGTAGAATTGGTTCTCAGTGATACCCTGTCCTTATGGAAGATAAGATAGTGGGGTTTGATGCATAAGGCTTGAAGTTCTGACAATCGTCTGGCTGATGTGATTGCAACCAGAAACAAAGTTTTCCAACAGAGACATCTTACATCACAAGAGGGTGCAGGTTCAAAGGGTAGAGCTGTTAAAGCTTGCAGAACCAAAGCCAAATCCCAAGGTTGTACGGGTTCGCTAAAGGGTGGTTTTAGGTGGATAACTCCTTTCAAAAAAGTCTTACAGAGTCTGTTTGACATAAGTGAAGAATCTTGAAAACCAACATGAAAATTTGAGATGGCAGCCAAATGTACACGGATAGTAGAGGCAAACACCCCAGAGTGGAACAGATGTGATAAGTAATCCAATACCACCAAGACCGGAGCTGAGAAGGGGTCTATTTCCTTATCTGCTGCCCACAGAGAGAACCTCTTCCATTTGTCAAGATAAATTAGTCTGGTGGACGATTTATGAGATGCAATACGAATATTGTGCACAGGGGATGAAAAGTTTTCATGCCTGGCAATCATAGGAAGTGAAGAAACCACGCTGTCAGTTTCAGGGTTGTTAGATTGGAGTGAATCTGACCCTGCGGATGGGAGAGCAACATTGGGGATGGAGTGAGGATCCATGGTTGATCTAGCAGGTGAGGCCAGAGGAAGGGAAACCAGACTTGTCGAGGCCAATATGGAGCAATGAGGATCACTTTGCTCTTCAACTGTCATGCTTTCTTTAGAAATCGGGACATGAGGGGAAGAGGAGGATAGGCATAAAAAAGACCTGCGGGTCAAGCGTGGACTAGAGTGTCCCTTGGTGATTGTCCCCGAGGAGGGATCAGGGCAAAGTAGTTTCTGCACATGTAGTTGGTTGGGGAGACAAATTGGTTGCAGCAAGGCTGGCCCCAGTGGTGGAAGACTTCTGTCACTATCAGAGGATTGAGGGGACCACTCGTGAGGCTGTAGAATGCACCTGCTCGAGTTTTCCACTATCACGTTGGAGCTCCGGGGAATGTGAGTTGCAGTCAGAAAGCAGTTGTGAGCTATCACCCATTGCCATATTCTCAAGGCCTCTCAGCATAACAGGTAAGATCTGGTGCCCCCTTGTTTGTTGATGTACCAGACCACTGACATGTTGTCCGACTGGATTGCAATAGTCCTGGACGGAAGGATGGAGTGAAATGCTTGCAACGCTAGAAGCACAGCCCTCAGCTCCAAGACAGTGATATGCAAAAGGGCCACCGTCTCCGTCCAGGTGCCTTGGCCTGAGTTTCCCTGACATAGTCCCCCCCCACCATCAGGGAGGCGTCCGTGGTCACCGTGGCTATCGGTTGATGGGGGGAGGGGTGAAAGGATCTTTGTTGGGTATTTCGAGATGTCCACCAGAGTAAATCTTGCTTGCATCTCTGAGTCACACTTATATGAAAGGACAAAGGGTGTCGTAGAGGGTACCACGGAGTGAAAAATAGCTATTGAAGACGACTCATGTGAAATCTGGGCCATTGACCCCAATAGCTGAAGTACAGATCTAGCTGGGGATTTGCGGTGACAGAGCGGCGGTTGAACTTGTCTTATTCTCTGAAGTCTGATCTGGAATTTCTCATGTCCAACAGTACCCCCAAGAATTCCAAAGACTGAGTTGGGGTGGTGTTGGATTTCTCCCAGTTTATAGTGATTCCCAGGCTTTGAGCTGTTAGAGTATACTGCAGGGCTTCTTCCAGTAGACGCTTAGTGGGGGCGGTAAGGAGCCAGTCATCTAGATATGGAAACATCTGGAATCCTTGAAGTCGCTAGTGAGCGATAACCACTGGTATGCATTTTGTGAACACTCTGGGGGCTGTAGAGAGACCGAAGGGCAGGGCTTGAAACTGGTAGTGACTGGCTCCTATTTGGAAGTGGAGGCATCTTCCTGAGCGGTTTTCCCATTTTTATGTGGTAATACGCATCTTGAAGATATACAGAGCACATCCAATAGTCTTTTTACAGAAGAGGAAGGATAGGCTGAACTGTGACCATCCGGAATTTCTCTGTTTTTACAAATTTGTTTAGTGCACTGAGATCCAGAATTGGTCTCCAGTCCCCTGTCTTTTTTGGCACTAAAAAGAACCTTGAGTAAAATCCGGATCCTATCTGGTCTGGGGAGGACCATCTGGATGACTTTTTTTTGTAGTAGCTTTTTGATTTCGTGTTCTGCTGTTTCCCTTTGACTGGGTGGGACGTCAGGTAACACTCTTGATGAGACTGGGTAACACTCTTGATGAGTATGGGTAAAGATGGAAGGGGATGTGATAGCCTCTAGATATAATCCCTTGTACCAAAGAGTCAGTTGTTATGTTTTGCTAGGCAGCAGGGTACAAGGAGAAATGACTCCTTGACCACTTCCAGAGATGAGCAGTCTGGCAACGCTTCAGGAGCGTTGATAGGGTTGGCCAGAGAAAGAATTTCTGGAACCTCGGTTTTGCGGACCTCCTCTGCCCTGAAAGGGGTGTCTTCCATTGGAGTTTCCCCCTCTGCCACTAGGGGAAAACTCTGCACGTGCATCCCGGAAAGAACCCTGTGATTTCTTATGCCAGATCTTTCCACTCCTCTGATTTCTAGAGTAGAATCGCTGAGGGGTGGAGTGTCTGACACCAATGGCAGACAAGGTCTTGCCATCCTATTCACACCGTGCCAGCGTATCTTTGACTTTAGGACCAAACAAAGTAGTGGACTCTATGGGGGTTTTCATGAAGGAAGCCTTAAAGTAGTCTGCACTGTCATAAAGGTGCATCCAAGCATGTCGTCTGGCGACAATACCTGCACCTGCCGCTCTAGCCGCCCCTTCCGTTATGTGAGAAATAAGAAACATGGAAGAGTTGGAAATGCACTCTAGGGTGGCTATCTGAGAAGCCACATTATCACGAACTTCATCAGAAACAGCTACAACAAAATCGCAAAATTCAACACAGGGGCATCCTACCGTAGTCACCACTGTCTCTCACTTGCTGAACTGGGCTGGCTTGAACTCCCTCACCTCCTTCAGTGGTATCAACTCTCACTCACCTACAAACTAGTAAACCATCCACTAAATGTCCCATCCCTCCAGAATCTACTCCAACCCTATCGCACCACCAGACCACTAAGATCCAGCAACAAAAATCACTTGCAGATCACTAAAGCCAATAACTCTGCTGGTGAAGCACTATTCTCTTGTGCCATAGCCAAATTATGGAACTCACTCCCACCCACAATTACCTCCGTACCATCATGCACCAACTTCAAAACTTTATTAAAAGCGCACCTAAAAACATGCTGGCTATGCCCTTGCAACTCCCACTCTAATATCATCCACCCCATCCAACTACTAACATTCTCTCACCTCCACTAACTACCTTGATGATAGCAAGCTCAGATGCTCATAAGCCTAGTACTTATTATACAGCAGGAACTTCTCATTGTTACATTTGTTAATGCCTGTTATGTACTTCACAGATAAAGATTCTAGTTGTCTACTGATGTACTATGTTCTTCATCTGTAAATATGTTGTAAATAATTTCTGTGTTAAATTGTTAATCACTATGTAATCCAATGTAACTACTGTCTGTTTATTTTACTGTGGAGCTTTTCTCCCCGGGCCTCCGCTGAAAATGGACCCACATCCAGTCGGACACTCCCGGTCAACAAATTTAAATAAATAAATAAATATAAACAGCTCCTGCCAAGGTTTCAGACAGCTGGTTGATAAGATCTTGCTGAAGCCTGGTAAAATGTACCAAATAATTCAAAGACCTTATGGCGAAGGTCGATGAAGCAT
This sequence comes from Protopterus annectens, assembly GCF_019279795.1. Lineage (NCBI taxonomy): Eukaryota > Metazoa > Chordata > Ceratodontiformes > Protopteridae > Protopterus > Protopterus annectens. Next base: position 770,186,833 of record NC_056744.1, read on the forward strand.
ACACACGCTTTCCTAATCTGTCAATTGCCCGGGACTCCTTGTTGGGCAGATGGACAGTTTGGCTCTCTTCAGCCAAATCCTTCTTAGTAACAGCTGCCACCACCAAAGCATCTACTGGGAAACCACGTGACCAGTGGAGGTGCTCAGCGGGGGGGCAATAATATTTTATCTGGTCTCTTAGGTATCGCATCTATGGTATCAGGAGCCTTCCATGCACGCTGCACTATGTACTGCACGAGCTCATCGGCAAGCAGGGTGACCCAGGAGGTAAGGGGCCAGGTACGAAAAGCCTTCAGGAATACGGATTCCTCAGAGGAAGGATTAGAGGGATTCCAGTCACCCGTCTGTCTAAGGATCTCGAGGATATCACCAAAGGACACCTCATCAGAGGGTGAACATGAGGACCATTCCCCGTCATCAAAATCCATATCTTCAGTCAACGACTCCTCAGTGGAGTCCATGTGTTTCCTCTTACATAATGCTTTGCGGGGGGCTTCCTCAGTGGGAGGTTCTGGGGAAGACTGCAAAGAGGGGGTCTCCTGAGGAGGAGAGACCTGAGGCTCTTGTGCCTGGTGTCTGGGAGATGAAGCTTGTGGCAGTTGCAGCACAGAGGGGGAGATGTCTTCAACAAATGAGCTTTGCCAGCGGAGGCAAGCACCCTCTTCATGGCCTGGAAGGCTGGCCCACCCAAGGAGGGATGGGAGCCTGGAACAGAGCATGACAACCTCGGAACCATGGTCACACCCTTCCCAAACGAGCCCACCCCCAGACCAGGAGTCTCAAGAGGACTGTGAACTGTAAGAGTGAGGGCATCCCTGGTAGGTGCCATAGAAAAAAATTCAGCGTGGAGCCAGGAATACCCTCCCCAATGGCACAACCACTGGCCTGAGAAGAGCTGGATGCCCATAAGGACGACTCTGGTTCCAAAGTGAGATCCACTATTGGAGCCAGAGGGAGGGAAGCTGCTGTCTGAGTAATAGGCTTCGAGACTTGAGGGAAGTCGAAGGAGGAGTATATGTTGGGTTTTGAGGCAAAATACACTCACCTGAATGAGGGAATGTGGACTTCGACGGTTGAAAGAGACCTCTGGCCACAAGCAACTGGTCAACAAGCCGCAACACATCCTGCTCAGAAAGACTCTTGGTTGAATTCATGGAGAAGGCAGATGGCGATTCTGGCCTTTCTAGGAATGGACTATACTGACTGCTTGCAAAAGGATCCAATGAAGGGGAATATCCAGTCCTTGCTAATTCAATAGGTGCACAGCTCGGAGCCAAGGAAGTCTACACCGAAGAAAACGGTGTGGAAAAGGTCTGTGCCGAAGATGTCAGCACTGTAGCAGTTGAAGGTGTCTGCACAGTAAAGGCAAAGGTCTGCCATGAAGGGTACGGTGCCACAGTGGAAAGTGTCTGCACCGGCAATAAGAAGGGTGCCGTGAAGGACTGCACCGAAGTACATGTTGTACCGCAAAGGTCTGCACCGTGAAGTACAGAAGAGTCATATTTGGAGCCAAAGGAGACTGTACCAATGGTGCTGAAAACCGTAGTTGTCTGCAGCGGGAACTCCGGTGCCGATATCAATAAAGGAGACATGGCTGTAGTCAGGATAATTTGGGGTGGTGCCGAGCCTGGAGCTGACAGGGTCACAGGTGGCAGCACCGCAGTAATAATCAATTTCACTTTCTTGTGAGTAGAGTCCCTACAATCTCCAGAGGGAGAAGAAGGGAGTGACTTCAACAAAGAAGAGGAAGAAAGCCTCTTGTGGGGTTTAACAGGAGGGGGTGAGCCCTTCGACACAGAAATAGCCTCAGAGAAAGGAGACCTTTCAAAATTAACTTATTCTTCCTCTCGTTGAGAGTCCTGGTAGAGAAGTTTTTACAAATCCCACATGGAGGAGCTACAGTCAAGTGGGGACATTAAGACAGTAGACACATAAGTCATGGTCATCGGAAAGCGGTAACTTATGGACGCAATCCTTGCACTGCTTGAAACCAACGGAACTTTTCTTATCTGACATAGCTGGTGTGGAGAAGAAGCACAGTAGCAAAAGGAAGAATAACGGCTACCCAAGAAAAGGGTAAAAAGGAGAAAAAGAAGGATTACCAACGATGGTAATGGAGAATTACCACAAGGTAAGAAAAGAGGGAAATAGAGGGAAAAGACTAAAGGGAGAGAGTCTAACGTGTGCGATAGGTAGGAAAATATTAGAATAAACTTTTGAGAAGAAAATTTAGAGTAATAACAATATATATATTGCCAAAAAATTAGACACTTAACTGAGAGAGTGGCTTGACACGGCTGATCTGAGGTAACAGGGAGCAGAGCATTCTGGGTAGGACCTTGGCTCGAGAGTTTTTGGCTGACACGAGCTTGATATTGGCCGGCTCGGTTCCGAGGACGGAACCGATAACCCATCAGTAAGGAATGAATGAAGATTAACAACATCAGATCCCATACTTCTTAGACACCAAGTCTCTGGTTTCAATCAAAACTGTGAGATAACATCTTTATGGCCTAGGACCAGTAATTTAATGTCTTACTATTTTCCAAAGTTAGCTGGAGCTGAGCTTAACCTCTTCTCTTCCAGTATCCTCTGTTAAGATATATGTTCAATTCAGTTACAATACAGTCAAGACCCACTGTTGGTATATTTTAACACAAGCAGCTTTACAAATATATTTTTCAACACAAGCATATGTACAAATCAGTTTGGTATACGAATGACATATAATTCTTTACAAAATTCCAGCCAGCATTGCTGGCATATGTTACACATCCACTGCCCTACTTCTCCTGGCATAGCTGGCAATATCTTGCATCAGCACAAGGAGTATCATTTCTCCCTCATTTTTATGTTCAGGAAAGAAAATGGGGAGATGGATAGTTTGGCTTAAAGTAAACATGGGTACCAGTTTAGGCATAAGAGGAGGATTAGTTCTTAAAGAAACCACGTCACTATGGAAGAAGGAACACTGTTAACTAGCCTTAAGAGCTTGCAACTCAGCTACCCTTCTTGCAAAGGTCAGAGCATTCAGTAACACTGTTTTCCATGCTAAGAACCTCAGGTCGACCACATAAGCTGGTTCAAATGAAGCAAGTGTTAACTTCTTTAACACAAAATTATGATCCCAAGAAGCGGCCACTGGTTTTCTTGGAGGTCTTTTATGCAACTCCTTTCAAGAACATTTGGTCACAAGACTGCTTTTAAAAAGGAGGATCCATGAACAAACATGCTGAAATGGACAATAAATGAACCCTGATAGAGGAATATCCTGCCTCTTGAACTTGGTCGACTTTTTCGAAACAGTCACTAAGGCCATTGATGAGGGTAAGGCAGTTCACACAGCCTACCTTGACCTAGCAAAAGCGTTCGACACAATACCCCACTCGGGCATCATAGAAAAGCTCACCAGCTTAGATGTAAACCCATATGTCACAAGATGGGTTGCAAACTGGCTCAAGGACAGAACACACAGGGTTAGAGTTGCTGGTGCCATGTCAGACTCTAAGCCGGTCACGAGCGGTGTCCCACAGGGCTCAGTCCTGGGCCCCCTCTTGTTCGGCATTTATTTTTCTGAAGTGCAGGCAAACATAGGGGATTGTGGCTGACAAAATTTGCAGATGACTGCAAACTGGGCACCATAATTGACACTCCATCAGACACAGACATCCTCCAGAAAGGTCTCATAGAAATGGATAACTGGTGCCAGAGCCATGGCCTTAAGCTAAATGCCAAAAATGTATAGTCATACCCTTTGGGAAAAACAAGGTAACCCCTAATTACCACATAGGTGGTAATCCATTAAACACGGAAGAAGTTATCAGGGACCTGGGGACCCAAGTTGACAGTAACCTCTCTTTTGACACTCACATTGCCAAAGTGGTTAGGAAGACCTTCTACATTGCCCACCTGATCATGAAGGGATTCACATCCAGATCAGGAGAGGTCATTGTACCCTGTACTCTTCACTTATCAGACCAATGATTGAGTACAACGCCCCATTCGAATGTACCTTACCCGACACCTGCAGCAGTTGGAAAGACCCCAAAAGTTCCTCACCAAAAGGATAAAGGGGCTCAAACATATGTCATACGATGCCCGACTGAAGAAACTCCAGCTCTATTCAGTCACATACCGTCTGCTCAGAGGTGATCTGTGCCTGACATACAAGGCCATGTCCAACCGGAATTAATGGACATGCTCCACCTCAAAAATCCAAATCCACCAGAGCCACGAGAGCAAGAGACTTAAACCTCAACACGGATATAAATAGGACATGCTGGAGGGACAGATTCATCACCCAGAGACTCCCTACACTATGGAACAGAATCCCAGTCCATGTGAGGCAGAGCCCCTCACTGACTCTGTTCAAGAGAAATCTTGACAAGTGGATGGGAGATCGTAGGTTTACCCCGGGAATCATCTCTGTATCACTGCTGGACAGAGGCACAGCAAACTAATGGGTATAGTATTCTCATCCTAAGGGGTGGTGAAAGCCGCACACACTCTGGCTAGGCTTTTAAAGGCCCTAGGGCAGATAGCCTAGTATGAACCTATGAACCTATAAGATAGTACCTTACATATCACATAAATATTGTAAAATCAGAGAACAAAGTAGCCCTAAATGGGTGCTAGTTATTTTGCTGGCAGCAACTAGAAAACCTTTTCCGTTTGCTAATATACAATTTTCTAGTAGCAGGCTTTCCTGCCTCCATTAGTACCTTCTTCACATCCTCAGTAAAATAGGTGTCTAAAAGGAATTAAGCCACTATCAAGCAGGCATGCAGCTGAAGACAACTGATGTTGGGTTGTATCAAATATCCCTGTTCTTGTGTGAGTAAATGCAGTCTGTGAAAAACGCTTGTGGTAATTGCCCTCAACCATTTCGAAAAGAAGGGAGAACCACAGTTGCTTGGGCCAGAAGGGGTATGAGGATTTGCCCTTGTTGCTCCTGCACAGATTGAATCTAAAGGCAATTTGGCTTGGAAGGCAACAGAGGTAGCTAAAGCCCAGGTAGAGTGTGCTCTGGCCCTCCCTGGAAGCTTCTTTTTACACAAAACATAAGAATAACCAATGGTGTCTGACAGCCACTTTTGAAACTGGAGAACCTTGTTTATTGTCAGCAAAGGATACAAATAATTGATCTGATTTTCTAAGGTCTTTGGTCCTGTGCAAATAGAAATGTAATTGTCTATGAACATCCATTTGGTGGAGTCTATACTCTGCCTTGTTGCCATAATTGGGGAAGAATACAAGAAGCTCAATGGACTGATTTAAATTATACTCTGAATATACCTTTGACAAGAAAGAAGGATTGGTTCTCAGAGAAACTATCTTTGTGAAAAATGAGATATGGTGGGCGAATAAATAAAGTGAGTAATTCAGAAACCCGTCTAGCTGAGGTGATGGCAATCAAGAAAAGGGTTTTCCAAGATAGAAATTTCAGGGGGCAAGATGCTGCTGGTTCAAAGGGTGGAAGAACCAGAGAGGCTAAAACCATGTTTAGGCCCCGGGGGGAGGTTCTCTTACCGGGGGCCGTAAAGAGTTGTACCTCGTAACAATGCTCTGCACAACTTATGGGACATGATGTTAGAGCCCAACTCTCCTACATGAAAATTGGAGATGGCAGCCAGTTGGACCCCAATAGTGGCTGCAGTTGCCCCTTGTTTGAAAGTTTCGGCCAGGAAATCAAGAATTTTGTGAACAGGAGCGGTGAAGGAATCAATATCGTTATTCTTCACCCAATAATAGAACCTCTTCCATTTGCTAGTGTAAATCTTCCTGGTAGTGAGCTTGTGAGAGGACACTAGGATGTGTTGTACTGCCAAGGAAATGCTGGGGAGCCTGGCTAAGACTGGAAGTGGAGAAACCAAGCAGTCAGCTTGAGAGTTTGGAGGGAAGGATGGAGCCCGTCCGACTGATGTATCAGGAGGTCGGAACTGGGTCCAGTATCCAAGGCTCCACTTGAAGATGAAGGCAGAGAAACAGAAACCATATCTGACGAGGCCAGTAAGCAGCAATGAGGATGAGTTTGCAACCCAGCAACTTTGCTTTCTGAAGTACCTTTGGGATTAGAGGGAAAGGTGGAAAGGTATAGAGTAATCCTGGAGGCCAATCGTGAACAAGTGCATTCCTGGGTGACTGTCCCAGTAGGGGGACTAAGGCAAAGTAGCTGCTGCATTTGTTGTTGAGGGGAGTGGCAAAATGCAGCATGGCTGGCCCCATTTGTGAAAAATCAAGTCCGCAACTTCTTGCTTCAGGGGCCACTTGTGAGGCATGACAATAGCCCTGCTGAGCCTGTCCTCTATCACACTGGATTTCCCGGGAATGTGCGCAGTAATCAGAAAACTTTGGGAAGACATCGCCCAATGCCATACTCGAAGGGCCTCCCTGACACAAAGGGTAAGATCTGGTCCCACCCTGCTTGTTGATGTACCATACCACTGACATATTGTCTATCTGAATTGCAATGGTCCCAGTAGGTAGAGAGTCTTGAAGTGCTTGCAATGCCAGAAGCACCGCTCTCATCTCTAGAACACTGATGTGCAAATGGTACTCGTGAGGTTGTCACATTCCTTGGACAGTCTGTCCCAGATAATGCCCCCCCTACCCTATCTGGGAGGCATCCATAGTCACTGTGGCTACTGGACGGGGGTCTAGAAAGGGTTTGCCCATAGACATCTGGGGGGAGACAAGCCACCATATTAAGTCCTTTTTGCAAGACTCTGTGATCAAGATCATGTGTGACATTGGTAAATCCTGGAAAGACCATTGAGCAAAAAGAAGCCACTGCAGAATCCTCATTCAGATGCGAGCCATAGGAACTAGAGTAATTGCTGCGGCCATTGAGCCCAAGACCTGCAATATTTCTCTTGCCTGAACTCCTGTCTTTTTTATGAGAAATGAAACTTTCTGACGAATGGTTGACACCCTGTCTTGAGGCAGCTTTGCTATCATGTGTCTTGTAACTAAGTCTGCCCCTATGAAGGTAATAGACTGGCAATGCAACAAGGCAGACATTTCATAGTTTATGATGATGCCTAGCTGGGAACAAGTTTGAATTGTGTAGTCCCATGCTTTGATTAGTTGATGCCAGGTGGTGGCAGTAAGGAGCCAGTCGTCTAGATATGGAAACACCTGCAATCCTAGACACATCAGGTGAGCCGTGACCACTCCAATACACTTGGTGAACACCCTGGGGGCTGTGGTGAGACCAAAGGGCAGAGCTCTGGACTGATGGCTCCCAGCCAGAAGCGTAGGAATCTCCTGGATTGCCTGCCCATTTTTATGTGGTAGTACACATTCTGGAGATCGATGGAGCACATCCAATTGTCCTGACCCAAAAAGGGAAGAATGGACCGCAGTGTTACCATCTGTAACTTCATCTTTTTTAACGATTTGTTTAGCTTGCCGAGATCCAAAATAAGTCTCCAGTCCCCCTGTCTTTTTTGGAACTAAAAAGAACTTTGAGTAAGTTCCAGATTCGATTTGGTCTGTGGGGACTTCTTGGATGGCTCTTTTTTCTAGCAATCTTTGTACTTCTAGGATTGCTTGATCCCAAAAACTGGGTGGAACATCTGGGATAGAACTTTCTTCTCTTAAGGGGGACTGGGAAAAGGGAATTTTGTAACCCCTGGATATTACTGACAGTACCCATGCTTCTTTCGTGATAGTTTGCCAGGCTGCTGGGTACAATGATAATCTGCCCCTGAATGCCTCCAGAGGTGGACAGTCGGGCCTCCCTTCAGGATTGCTGGAAGGGCCTAGCAGAGAACGTATCTCTGTCGCCCTGCTGTTGAGGACCCACCCTGCGAGGCCAGCATCTTCCGTTGTCGTTTCCCCCTCTGTCCCTGGGGGAAAAATCTCCATGTGTGTCAGGCGAAGGTCCCTGGCATTTTCAAAACCACATCTTTCCACTCTTCTGACCTTTAGAACAGGGTCTAGATGGTGTGGGAAAACAGACTCATACAGCAGAGAGAGTCTTACCATCCTGTTCACACATGGTGAGAGTCTCTTTTACCTGAGGCCCAAACAAGGATGAGCCATCAAAGGGGGTATTGGTAAAGGAAAACTTGAAAGGTTCCACAAAATGACAAAGGCGCATCCAGGAGCAAAGCAACTCTGCTACCTGCTGCCCTACTCACTCCATCTGCCGCATAAGAAATAAGCCTCATGGAGGAGTTAACCACTGAGGTCAAGGTCGCAAGCTGGGAAGCCGACCTGTTTGCAAGTCCCTCAGCTGTAGGATCCTGCAGGGTATCTCCTAACTCCTTTAGGAGATCCCTCTGAAGTTGTGTGAAGTGTGACAAGTAATTCAGTGACCTGAGAGTAAAGGTCGCTGAAGAAAATATACACGCTTCCCATACCTGTCCATCGTACAGGACTCCTTGTTCAGCATATGGACAGATGAAAAAGTTTCTGCAAGTTCCTTCTTAGTGGCTGCTGCCACCACCATAGCATTAATGGGAACCCCTGTGGAAAGGAATGATTTGTCCTCGGGTGCAGTTATAAATTTATTTGGTCTCCGCAGAACTGGTTCCATGGTCTCTAGAGCACTCCACACCTTCCGACTCACTATAGACAAAAAAGGGTCAAAAGGCGGAGACAACCAAGAGGTGGACCATGGGGACCCTTCTGATTCATCCAAGTCTGTGACGGAAGTCATGGACTCAGGGGAGTCCAGATGCTTCCTCTTAAATTTTTTCTTCCGGAGGGACCTCCTCCGAATGTTCGGGGTAGGTTTGGAAAGAAGTGGGGTCGCCCAATGGGGCATCCTGGGGCATAGGTTCCCTACGCTTGGAGGTAGGAGGAGGGTCAAAGGCAGGTGCAGGCACTGAGGGAGAGGGAGCCAATGCAGCCGAGGGTGGAGCAGTCTCAGGAGACAGCATGCTCATCACTTCGAAGGCGCCATGGTCCCGAGTCGAAGGAGCCCCCGGTTCCGAAGAGCCAGGAGATCAAATGCGAACCAAAAGTGATGGCTCCAAGGCTGATATGGGAGCCGAGCTCACCTGCGCAGAAGCTCCGAGAGGGAGAGCAGGGTCGGACAAGGATCCAATGCCACTTCCCCCCTTGGAGCCGGCGAAAGAGCTTCAGCGCCCAGATCCCTCAATGGACTGAGACAGCTAGGAGATTGGAGCGGGGATCAGAACTGATAAAGGAGAAGTAACCGGAGCCAGCGGTTTCACCACCACGATCTCCATGCACTCTGGCTCTGAGATCAAGAGAGTTGGAGGAGAAACTGATGGAGAAGCTGGATGGGCCAAAGGAGACAATTCCTTATGGGTTGGGCTCAATAGCAATTCGGCATGTGTCTGGGACTTAAGGAGCATATTGACCACCCTCTCCACATCATGATCCAAAAGCCTGGAGGCCCAAGAGAAGTGAGAAGAGGACTGGTGACTGCCAGCCCCAGATTGCAGCAAAGGAGATTGCAGAACAGAGCGCACTGGCTCCAAAGAAGGAGACCTGATTCTTTTATGGGCCCGGACTGGCTGCAAAGATACTGATGGATCTGCCGGAGACAGAGCCAACACTGGTAACCAACAGAGCCAGAGGTTTGACAGTGGATTTAGACTGTTCTGAGGTCGGAACCAATGAGAATAACTTAGCTGGCTAAGGACCCTGAGATGAAGGATCTTAAGGGTTTTTCAGAAGGCCACACAAAATTATCTTGCTCTTTCTCTCCTGCAGGACTCTGAAGCTGAAAACATGACAGACAGAGCATGAGTCCTGCAGGTGAAAAGCCCCTAAACAGTATACACAACTCGTGTGCCTGTCCGTAAGGGACATTTTTTGGCAACACGAGTCGCATTTTTTGAAGCCAGAGGGTTTAGATTCTTTGGGCATTGCTGGATAACTAGACAAACACAGCAGCAAAAAAAAAAAAAACAAGACTGTAAGAGCTAGCAACACACAACTAACACTACCAACAAGGCTGTAACAGCTAGCAACAAACAAAGGATATCTAAAAAAAATTTTTGTTTATACGAAGGAAAAAGAAGAAGAAAAAAAGGGAAGAGCCTCTAAGTAAAATGGCGACTCCCCCAAAAGGAGAGCCTCTAACTTAAACGGCTACTCCAAAAAGGTGGAAGAGGAAGAAGAAGAACCCTCTAATTTAAACGAGTTCAACGGGGAAAGCAAGGCCTGAGAAAATAAAAAAGACAGCCAAGAGCACCCAACAAGTAGATGAAGGTCGTTAGACTAAATGGGGATAAATATACATACTAACAAGGTAATTAAACAGTAAAACCCTGGAAAAGATGACAATATGTATGAAAAAACCCTAAATACTTAGCCCAAGCCTGTAGTTGCAATCTCCACACTGCAAGTGGCAAATGAGATCTTGGTAGCTACCGCTCGGCATGTTGGGACAGGGGTTAGCCTTGAGCCGGTATAAGCTCTCGAACTATAGTAAATCAGCTGAGTCGGAGCCGAGGATCAGCTCCGAACCCAACCAGCAAGAACGAAAGCAAGATGGGACAACATAACATCATGTCTTATGCAGGAGCCTGAAGGCCCTATCCCTGTATTCTGTCTCCCACAGACCGTTGAGGGGAGATCTCTGCCTGGTATACAAGGCATTGTCAGATCTCACTTTGATGGACCTCCTGCATATCTGCAAAACAAACAGCACCAGAATTACCCCTTCTAAAGACTTTAACCTTGCCTGTGATATAAATAGGATCTGCTGTAGAAACAGGTATGTATCCCAAAGACTACCACTTCTCTGTGGCACGCCCTCCATGCATGTAAAGAAGAGTTCCTCCCTAACCCAATTCAAGTGTAACTTGGACAATTGAATGGGAACAAGTAATGCATCTCTGGTTTGGCATCTATGACTCCAATTGACACAGGCAGCCTGTAAATGGTTCATCTAAGAAGTCCCACCTTACACTTATCAAGGGTAAGAGAACTTTTCAGAGATTTGGGATGCATGCCTAGTCTTAAAAAAGCCCGTGTGGTAGTTTGGCCTAGTAAACACCTATGAACCTATGAAAACGACCAAACAAAAAACTCCTTATCCAAAGAATTCAAAATGTCAGGATTTACCATCCTCAGAAAATTTCCGATTACATCCCCAAACCAAAATGTCTCATAACACCACTAAAGCTGCAGCCCTAGTTACAAAGTCAGCACAGTCATACACACCTTTTCCAAGCGTGTTTAGTCACTTGAGAAAGGAACTTGATAAAGAGTAGCAACAACAAGATTCAAAAAGTTAACTGCCTTCTGAAGGCAAAGGTTCTTCATACTGTCAACACAAGTCAGTATGTACTTCAACATACAAATCTGACAATTCAAAATTCTGGAGACTAACATAGAAGAAGAAAAAATTATATTCCCAAACCTGTCAAAGGCGCTGCCATCCTTGTCAGAAGGAGATGGGACTAGCATGAACCAAAAACTTGTTAGCTGAAGAAATAGAAATAGCTGCTAGGTCAGACCTGAGGTGAGAAAAGAAATACTTGTCAGACTGTGGAACTTTTGATAAAAGTCTTTCTGCCTTTTTAAAGATGGAAAACTGACTATTATGGATTTTGCAAACTAAGTCAAAAGCATTCTCCAAGGCTGGCATAACTGACGGAATGAAGTAGAATATGGCATATTCACTTATAGGTTCATAGGTAGGTACTAGGCTATCGGCCCTAGGACCCATACAAGCCTAGCCAAAAAATGTACCCTGGCTTTCGCCACCCAAGAAAATTATTTTCCTGTGCCCCTGTCGAGCAGAGCCACAGAAGTGATCCCCGGGGTGAATTTCCCATTTCCCATCCAATCATCAAGATTTTTCTTGAAGAGTGCTAATGAGGAGCTCTGTTTGACATAGATAGGTAGTCTGTTCCAGAGTATGGGAAGTCTCTGGGACAGGAATCTATCCCTCCAGCATGTTCTGTTTATTGTGGTGACAAGGTTAAGGTCCCTAGAGCGTATAGCTCAGAGGGATTGGGATTTCTTTAAGTGGAGCATGTCCAACAGCTCTGGGTTTGACATAGCTTTGTATGTTAGGCAGAGGTCGGCCCTGAGTAGGTGATATGCGATGGAGTAAAGCCGTAGTTTTTCGAGACGGTCTGCATAGGGCATATGTTTGAGGCCAGTAATCCTCTTTGTGAGGTATTTCTGTGGTCATTCCAGTTGTTGTAGATGTCTTGTGAGGTACATACCAAAAGGGGCGTTGTACTCTATAATGGGTCTAGTGAGTGATGAGTAGAGGGGAACAATGACCTCTTTTTTTCTGGATGAAAATCCTTTTGTGATGAGATGAGCCACGTAGAAGGATTTCCTGACCACTGTGGCAATGTGATTATCAAAGGAGAGACTACTGTCCACCTGTGTCCCAAGGTCTCATCACATTTTCGGCATTAAGTAGACTACCAGCTATGTGGTAGTTCATGGGTACAGAGATTTTACCAAAGGGGATGACAATACACTTTTTGGCAATGAGCTTCAGGCCATGGCTTTGACACCAGGTATCTGTCTCACTGAGGCCCTTTTGTAGGTTGTCCACATCGTTAGGAGTTTCGATTATGGCTCCTAGTTTTCAGTCATCTGCAAACTTTGCTAGCCAAAGACCTTCTGTGTTGGCCTGCACTTCAGAGAAGTAGATACCAAACAAGAGAGGACCCAGGACTGGACCCTGTGGTACTCCACTTGTCACTGGTCTGATGTCGGATTTGGAATCCGCTACTTTCACAGTGTGGGTTCTGTCCGTGAGCCAGTTGGCAAACCATCTTGTGACATAGGGATTTATACCTAGTTTAGTGAGCTTATCTATAATTCCAGAGTGGGGAATGGTGGCGAAAGCCTTGGCGAGATCTAGATAAGCTGTGTGAACCATTTTACCCTGATCTATGGCTTGGTGACTGCTTCAAAGAAGTCAATCAGGTTTAGGAGACATGATCCGCCTTTTACAAATCCAAACTATGTAGGGTCCAGAGTTTGGAGATTACCAATGTCTTTGTTTATGAGTTCCATGATGATACGTTCCATGGTCTTGCAGACCAGGCTCGTCAGGCTAATGGGGCGGTAGTTCCCGGGGTCCGTCGTGGCTCCCCCTTTGTAGAGTGGGATAACTGTCGCGGTGCGCCTTTCAGTGGGTACAAAGTCTGAGGTGAGGCTATGATTGAACATGGTACTTAGGTAGGGTGCCAGTTCATTTTGTAGTTCGTGTAGAACGCAGCCTGGGATATTGTCAGGTCCCATGGATGCTGTGTTCTTGGCTTTGGAGAGTGTATTTTTTACCTGTGCAGCCGTGATTATAGGAACTTTGCATTCTTCAGGTATAGAGATGGGCCCTCTAGGGGGTGAGAGGGGGGTAAAGTTAGCACTGAACCTATCTGCTAGGATGTTGGCAATATCAGTTGGTTCTGTATATTTAGTGCCATTATGCTGTAACTCAGAGCAGATCTGAGTGTTCCCATTTAGATTCTTGACATAGCTATAGAATGCTTTGTGGTTGTCTTTAGAGTCAGTGGCAATTTTGTTTTCGTAACTAGCTTTGGAGGATTTTATGAGGGATCTCAGCTTCTTACCGAGGTTGACCAGAGAGTTCCACCAGTCATGGGATTCTACTCTTTTTTTGCAACAGTTTCTTTCTTCTGTTGTAGAGTTTGTTTATGGCAGAGGTCCACCAGATTGGCTTCCTTTTTTTACAGGATAACATCTTGGTTCTATTAGGGATAGCATGATCCATACACTCGTGTAAGTGCTTATAAGGTGCATTTGTGTAGGATTCGGCAGTCATACCTCTATTGTCTGTCTGCATGTGTGTCATGAAGTTTGCCACTTCTGTCTTAAGAAGTGCGAAGTTGGCTTTTGAGAAGTTTTCTACAATGGTTTCCCTAATTGGGGCTGGGGGTGGGATGTGGATGTCTAGGCTGATTAGCTTGTGGTCGGATCGGACCAACGAGGAATTGACCTCTGGTGTGGAACACCGGTTTCCCATGTTGGTAATGACCAGGTCTAGGATACTGCTGCCCCTGGTGGGGGTGTGAATAAGTTGATCCAAGGCGTTGGAATTTATGAATTCTAGAAAACGTTGAGCAAAAGAGTTGGTACATGAGTAGTTAAGGAAGAGGGAATTTCCAACTGCTCCTAATGAAAGTTATTCATTCTGGATACAGTCTCAGAAAAAGAACACTGGAACAAAAGGACTGCAACAGGGCTTTCTCTATTATCAGAATCATCTGATAAAGGGCCTTCAGGAACTGTGGAACATGAATTATCTTTAGCAGTCACATTTCTATTCGGTTATCTTCCAAAGGATTCAGAAACCTGCAATACACCCATAAGCCAAAGTAATCAACTCATACTTATCAACAGAATCACTGCTTTCCAAAGTCATGTCTAAGTTATAAGGATGGCATTCATACCCAGAAAACACGTCTCCTACCTGGCCTCCGCAGGAAGAACCTCCAAGTGAAACTCCATGACTAAAGAAAGTGTCTATCCTACACCCAGTCAGGACACATGAACAGCTGTAGAGGATTTGGCTAACCCTCAGTCCATAGTGGCAAAAGAAACTACACCAGAAGGTTCCAGAGAAACTAGAGTGGTCTGTGAACAACCTGTAGCCGCTACAGAATCAGCTACTAGCAAATGAGGCACCGACTAAGCCCACAGTGTAGACAAGGGCTCCCTAACAGTTTCCTTAGGTACAGGAGAAGAAAGTGAAGGACTGGTAAGAGTTTCCATACTACTGCCGAGAAAGAAGTATTTTCCCCGATATGCACAGTTGAAGGCAAATCACATCCCCAGATTTACACTAGCACCAATAAAATGCAGAAGTAAATGCACCATCAGTACACTTTTGCCACAAAAATTCAAGAAAAACTGTAAATTACACTTCGTGAATAATGGCCATAATTACAATTATTTTACTTCAGAAAAGTACTAATTTCTCTTTTCTTCAAAGATCAACTGTTTTAAAAGGGGTTGAGGGCCAGGGATAAAAAAAAAAATGAGTCACAATCAGGAACATTCATGAAAAACCAAGGACATTTAGGTTCATAGGTTCATACTAGGCTATCTGCCCTAGGGCATTTATAAGCCTAGCCAGAGTGTGTTTGGCTTTCGCCACCCATTTTAAAATTAATTTTGCTATGCCCTTTTTCGAGGTTAGTATACTGTGCCTCTGTCTAACAATGACACAGAAGTGATACCTGGGGTAAACCTACGATCCCCCCATCCACTCATCAAGATTCCTCTTGAAGAGAGTCAATGAGGGACTCTGCCTAACCTGGACTGGGATTTTATTCCAGAGTGAAGGGAGCCTCTGGGTTATGAATCTGTCCCTCCATCATGTCCTATTTATTTCAGTGCTGAGGTTCAAGTCTCTCGAGCGCATAGCTCGATGGGATTTGGATTTTCTGAGGTGCAGCATGTCCATTAATTCCGGGTTGGACATGGCTTTATATGTCAGGCACAGATCGCCTCTGAGCAGGCGGTATGCCACTGAGTAGAGCTGGAGTTTCTTTAACCAGGCAGCATATGGCATCTATTTGAGCCCTTTGATCCTCTTGGTGAGGTACTTTTGGGGTCTTTCCAGTTGCTGCAGGTGTCTGGTAAGGTACATCCCAAAAGGGGCATTGTACTCAATTATGGGCCTGATGAGGGATGAGTAAAGAGGCACGATGACCTCCCCTGATCTAGATGTGAATCCCTTCATGATTCGGTGGGCTATATAAAATGTTTTTCTAACCACTTTGGCCACGTGGTTGTCAAATGAGAGATTGCTATCAACTTGGGTCCCCAGGTCCCTAATTACTTCTTCCATACTTAATGGATTACCACCTATGTGGTAATTTGTGGGCACTTTGTTTTTGCCAAAGGGGATGATTATACACTCTTTGGCATTTAGCTTGAGGCCATGGCTCTGACACCAGTTGTCTGTTTCTATGAGGCCCTTTTGGAGGATGCTTGTGTCGGCTGGAGAGTCGGTTATAGAGCCCAGTTTGCAGTCATCTGCGAACTTGGTCAGCCACAGTCCTTCCGTGTTTGCCTGTACCTCCGAGAAATATATACCAAACAGGAGAGGTCCCAGGACTGAGCCTTGTGGGACGCCACTTGTAACTGGTTTGGAGTCTGACATAGCTCCAGCAATTCTAACCATGTGAGTTCTGTCATTGAGCCAGTTTGCAACCCATCTAGTGACACAGGGGCTTATATTTAAGCTGGTGAGCTTATCTATAATGCCAGAGTGGGGTATTGTATCGAAGGCTTTTGTGATGTCCAGGTAGGCTGTGTGGACCACCTTCCCCTCATCAATGGCCTTGGTGACCGTTTCAAAGAAATCGACCAGGTTTAAGAGGCAGGATCTGCCCTTAAAGCCAAACTGGGTAGGATCCAGTGTCTGTAGGTCTCCAATATCTTTTTTTATGAGGTCCATGATGATCCTTTCCATAGCTTTGCAGACCAAGCTAGTCAGGCTTATGGGGCGATAGTTTCCAGGATCCGTTGAGGCACCACCTTTGTGGAGAGGGACCACTGTTGCTATACGCCACTCTTTGGGTACATATCCTGTGGTAAGGCTGAGATTGAACAGTAGTTTTATGTTTGGGTTTAGCTCTTCTTGGAGATCATGTAGGACGCAGCCCGAGACACTGTCTGGTCCCATTGATGCTGTGTTTTTTGCTTTGGAGAGGGCGGCTCTTACCTGAGCATCTGAGATGTCAGGGGGGCAGCACTCTGCTGGGATAGATATTTGCCCTTTTGGTGGTGGTGGTGGGGGGGGGGGAGTTTGCGCTGAACCTGTCAGCTAGGATGTTGGCAATGTCTGTGGGTTCGGTGTATTTTTTGTCATTTTGGACTACTTCTGAGAATATCTGGGAATTCCCACCCAGGTTCCTAACATAACTAAAGAAAGCCTTGTGATTATCCTTAGTGTCCTGTGCAATTTTTCTCTCGAAGCTGGCCTTAGACGATTGTATGAGTGCCCGTAGTTTTTTGCTAACACTGATCAGAGATGCCTTCCCTTTTTGGGATTTTGCTCTATCATGTAGTAGCTTCCTCCTTCTATTGTATAGTTTGTTTATGGCTGGGATCCACCAGACAGGAAGTCTGCCTTTGGAGGACTGGGTCTTGGTTTTATTTGGGATTGCATGATCCATGCATTCCTGAAGGTGTTCATAGAATGCATTTATAAAGGATTCTGCGGTCTGGGCCGTATTTTCCACAGGCCCGGGGGCTTTGAAGGATTCCACCTCGGTTTTGAAGAGTGTGAAATTTGCTTTAGAGAAGTTTTTCACTGTGGTTTTCTGGGCAGGGGGTGGGGTCGGGATGTGAATATCCAGTGAGATTAGTTTATGGTCTGATCTTACCAGTGAGGGATACACTTCTGGTCTGGAGCATAGAGTCCCCATGTTGGTGATGATCAGGTCCAGTATGTTTTCCCCTCTTGTGGGAGTGGTAACAAGTTGTTCCATAGCATTTGAGTTTATAAATTCTAGGAACCTTTGAGCTAGGGTGTTGGGGCTAGAGTAATGCTCCCAGTCTATGTTTGGGTAGTTGAAGTCGCCCAATATAATGGTGTTTGGAGAGACCTTCATATTTTCCAGTGTTCTCAGGAAGGCCGAGTGGGGTTCCTGGGTTTGGAAGGGTGGTCTGTAGCAGGCTATACACTGGAAGGCAGTTTTACTCACTGTTAGTTGCACATGGACAGTCTTTGATGCTTCGTGGTGTGCCACCAACCTGGAGGTGTGGGTATCTTTGACGAATATTGATATTCCCCCTCCTTTTCTGGTTCAGCCCAAGTTTTGGGGCCGAAAAGCATGGTATGAGGTATAACCTGGTAGTGCTGGGGTGCTCTCGGGAGCCTTGAACCAGGTTTCTGTTACTGCACAGATATCGATGTTTTCCATGCTAAGGAGAGTTTCGAGTGCATGCATCTTGAGGTTTAGACTTCTGGCGTTGAGTAGCATTACTCTTAGTTTCTTATCCCTTGTAATACCTATGGAGGTGGGTTTGTCTTTTGAGCCTTGCCTAAAAAAGGCACTATGGGGGTAGCAAGAGCCTTTGCCAACCGAAAGCCCAGGGGTGATAGGTGCAAGCTTTCCCTAGCGAAGCATCGTTGCTTGTCGAGCATGTCATCCCAGGCTGACAGGCATTGGATCCCCTCTGAATGACACCAATACTTAAGCCAATTGTTGAAATTGATCATCTTGTCTTCATATTGTGGCATCATTCTTGGTGAAGGTAAGATGCTACTCAAGGTCAGGGTCATACCGGCCTGGGCCACATGCTCAGGGAGCTCCTCTATGTCTCTTTTCATGTAGTCCAGGGAGGTATGTCTCAGGTCATTCACACCAGCATGGACAATGACTGAGTCATATTTGTACTTGCCTTGGAGTGACCTGAGTGCTTGTGTTATGTGGCGGATCCTAGCGCCCGGCAGGCAGCTCACCGTGACCTTCTCCTTGTTCAGCCTGGTGAGCGGGACGTCAGTGTGCCTGACGATAGAGTCACCTATTACAAGTGTATCAGGTGTGTTGTTTAGCCTTAAGGGCTGTGACTGTTCGGCACACTGGCTTTGTGAGCTATGTGTTGCACGTATTTTGTTTTGGGGTAGCGGTTGCTTGGGTGTCTGCTTTGGAGGTCTCTGCTGCTTAGGCAGATTTTTATTTAGAGTCTCCGAGTATGTTTATGTGTTTAGTTTGCTGTCGTGGTAGGTCTATGTGAGACTGGAATTGTAGTGAGTGTGGTTTCCTTCTCCTCCTGACAGGTTTCGCCAGTACTGAGTTGAGAGAGCTTAGCCTCCAGTCTGGCTATATGGTTGCATCTCTCACATGTGTTGGAATTTGTTGGGAGGAGGAGAGGATGAGCACATGAGGCAGTTGTAACATTGCCTCAAGATTCCGAGATTCACCAGCTGGACCGGAGAGGAGATTGACAACTGACCTTTGGGCATGCTAGAATAGTACTGGGAATTCCTTTATAATTTAAAAAAAAAAGGGCCAGTAGGGAAGTTTGTATATAATGAATTTAACCATCACAGTTTTACCCCAAAATCGTGTATCTGATGACGGATGGATCAATATTTTGAGCAAAATCAGGGTCATTTGGATGGATCAATATTTTGAGCAAAATCAGGGTCATTTGAGAGGTATGGAAATTTTACTCAGACCATAATAGCAGGACTTCGCCAGCATGTTAAGTACTAATCAATGACAGCAACTATTACATTTTTTTCACTGACAATGTCTAATGAACGTTTCATACAGGCAATTACGGCTACAGCAACATAACATAATAATGTTAAAAATATCCTCGCTTTTTTTCTTACTCATACTTCAAAAACGTGACCAAAATGTCAAAATCACATATGTACATGGATTCAACAAAAAAAGTTAAATGTACTTTTGCCACATATGCGCAGACAGAAACCTAAATAACATTGCTATTGCAAAAAGATAGAAGGCTGATGCACAGACACTTTTAACGTGAACGGCAGTGAAAGGAGGGAGTAAACGTCGTCGTTGCAAAACACTACGTTTCTCAAACTATACAGGTAAATGCAACTTAAGGAAGCATAAAATAGAACTGGAACATATGATTTTACTCCACACTTATTAACTCTCTAAGAGATCAGCTTACCTTAACTTTAAGCGATTCTTTAGTGATCACTTCTTGCACATATCTTAATGACAAATAATAAATGCAGATAATCTATAATCCGTCCAATTTGTAACAAGTCTATATCAGCTGCCTACTGCATTGGAATAGCAAATACAAAAACATGGAAAGAAGTACACGCATCGTTTTCATCGCCTATGCCTCTCAAGAAAACCAGTCCTTCAATAAGTATTTCAAATCGCTATAACTTTTCACCCACGTGACATATGTTACAGTTGGAAAGCATTTGTAATCACTGGGGCAACCCTCGCCATTCGATCTGGCGTAGCATGGGGGAGGGGAAACAAAGTGTTGGTCTACGCAGTGATGGCAAACTGTCTGGGCTGGGCATGTCAAAAAAAAATCAGAGAATATCTAACTTGACTCTGCTGGTGTGTCGCCTCCCCCCTAAAATAAATAAATACTAAAATAGCATAGATCTAAAGGGATAAATCTTAACAGAAGCAGAGACAAATACAGAAATGAGACATGGGCAGTTTTAAACTACTAAAAAAATTAAAGTAAATTAATATACATTTTCTTAAGTAAAATAAGTCTATAAATCTAATTATTGTCATTATTAAGTGTAAAAAGTTACCAGTTTTAGGAGGGATTAAGAGGGACAGTTGAGAAGAATGTAAAACATCACCCAGAAATGCAGACTATTTGCCTTTTGCAGAAGTGAAACCACAAAGAGAAAACAATGTCAACACTGCCCTTTGCAGATTGTATCGAGACAGTATACCAAAATACTCTTTAAGGTTAATAACTTCCTTACCTCTGCAGCATTGTTGTTGAACTGGCTCCTGGCACAAAGCAATTAAATTCACTTCATACATGCAATGAATACAAAAGCAGTTCCTTTGGTAACTTGGGTGTTGGTGAACGCTGTCACCCAAAATGTCATGGCATGTCACCTTTGACGCGTGTCATAGGTTCGCCATCACTGGTCTATAGAGAACCTGCATTATTCATAAATTGTATTTGTCACATCATTAGTATCAAATGTCCAGTGGTTAACTTTTAAAACACACATTAAACCATATTTAAATGAAGGAATCGTTTAAATGGAAACTGCTGTCTTTTCCCTCCCTCTCTGTGTCCCTGATCTTCAGGGACGACTCTGATTTTGAGCTAGATTAACTCTGTCCCTCTTATTCTCTCCTAAAACTGGTGACTTTGGAGAACAAATGGTGCATTACACTTAATAATAATTGACAATAATTAGTGTTATATGTTTCTTTTATTTCAGAAAATGTATATTAATTCACGTTTGTCTTCTTCTGTCAATGCCTCATGTTAATAGTACCACTATTTTAAGTGTCCCTGATTGTCCTTGATTAATTCTAGATCTGACTCTGATTCTTTTGAAATTTGTACCTGATTTGTTGAGAGCTATGGTATGTTCTGACATACAAATTAACCCAAAACAAAGTTTAAAAATACATACAGGTAATTGTAATTCATCTCAGTGCCTAGGGTTCCCACCATTCACTCTTCATGCAGGATGGACCATATTTCGGCAACTGTATCCTGCTAAACATATATATATATATATATATATAGACACATACACACACATGCATGCACACACACAGCAGATGTCCCAATATTTGAGGAAATAAATGTGTTCTAGGTTTCCACCAATAGTTGTACCAAATAAATATTTTGCATCTGAAATATCTTAGTGTGATAAGGCACAACAGGAGCAGCTCAAATTGTACAAGAGTGAAATTTTATTTTGGTAATAAATTCAAGTCTGGTCCCATGCACTGGTCATGGGTATGGTTTGTCCTGTAAAATATCACTTTTCCATGAAAAATGTCCCATTTAGGACATCTGAAAAGGTTGAAACCCTAACAATGCCTGGCCAGTTGGTGGAAATTGTCATGACTAAACTAATGTCTTTCGGCTTTTCCCAGTTAGGGGTCGCCACAGCGGAACTCCGGTCCGCTAATGATTGGCAGTGGATTTTTACGGTGCTGAGGTGCCAGCCCGATGCCCAACCTTAAAAGAAGGCACACCCATTCACGCACGCACCTACCTGCCTGCATGGCATTAAACGTCACTTGCCCTCGGGGAGGACATGCAGACTCCACACAGAAGGCACTCCAGCAGACTGCTGAAGTAAAAAAATAGATACCTCTCAACTGTACAGATTTTCGCAGAATGTCCAGATTTCTGCATCATATTTTTGGTTCATTTTTTATAAAATGGTGTTTTTTCTGGAAAATTAGCGACAAATCATTAAAGACTGTAGTTAAAAAATAATGACAGAGATTTGAGTTTCAGACTTTATACCCTTCAGAAAATTCATGCTAATGCAAAACATGTTAGTCTATCAACTTTCTAAGTTTAAACAGCACCCAAAAAGTGTATCAGTGACCAACTAAGAACACAAATAAAGTATAAACACCGAATATGCTGCTTCAAGCACAAATGGACAAGTCCCCAAGGCGATCAGCTACTGAAAAACACACTCCTTTAATAAAAATTACATGCATTTAGCGCTTTCATCCACATCAAGTGGACTACATCAGAATACATATAAATAGAACACTATGAGTTTATATAACATTTAGCCTTGACACAAATTATTTATGAACCACTAAAAATGTAAAAACATTTTAAAGAAACTACTATTTGAATCTAACAAACGAAGTGGATAAAAGCACAGGAAAACAGGAACTGGAACAACTCACCAAGCCAGGACAATACCAACGTAACGGTAATTAAAGTCAGCAAAAAGTCTCCGTGAAACAGCTTCCAACAGCTAGTGAAATAGCGAGCCAAGCAGCACAAATAAGTACCAGCCAAGAATAACAAAGTTCTTCTTTGAAAATAAAGGAGTAGCAACCAGGTATTTCCACCAGAAAACTTTTATTCACAAAACGAACACCAAGCGCTTTCGCCTGGACAATTCCAGGCTTTTTCATTCTATTTGAATCTAACAATTCATGTTACAACTGCCTCATGTACACAGACAACCCTCTCCTCCTCCCAACAAATTCCAACACATGTGAGAGATGCAACCATATAGCCAAACTGGGGGCTAAGCTCTCTCAACTCAGTACTGGCGTAACCAGTCAGGAGGAAAAGGAAACCACACTCACTACAATTCCAGTCTCACATAGACCTACCACGACAGCAAACCAAACACATAAACACACAAAAACATACTCGGAGGCTCTAAATAAAAATCTGCTTAAGCAGCAGAGACCTCCAAAGCAGACACCCAAGCAACCGCTACCTCAAAACAAAACACGTGCGACACATAGCTCACAAAGCTAGTGTGCCGAACAGTCACAGCCCTTAAGGCTAAATAACACACCTGATACACTTGTAATAGGTGACTCTATCGTCAGGCACACTGACGTCCCACTCACCAGGCTGAACAAGGAGAAGGTCACGGTGAGCTGCCTGTTGGGCGCTAGGATCCGTCACATAACACAAGCACTCAGGTCACTCCAAAGCAAGTACAAATATGACTCAGTCATTGTCCATGCTGGTGTGAATGACCAGAGATGTACCTCCCTGGACTACATGAAAAGAGACATAGAGGAGCTCTCTGAGCATGTAGCCCAGGCCGGTATGACCCTGACCTTGAGTAGCATCTTACCTTCACCAAGAATGATGCTACAATATGAAGACAAGATGATCAATTTCAACAATTGGCTTAAGTATTGGTGTCATTCAAAGGGGATCCAATGCCTGTCAGCCTGGGATGACATGCTCGACAAGCCACGATGCTTCACTAGGGACGGCTTGCACCTATCACCCCTGGGCTTTCGGATATATGCAAACCCCCATAGTGCCTTTTTTAGGCAAGGCTCAAAAGACAAACCCACCTCCATAGGTATCACAAGGGATAAGAAACTAAGAGTAATGCTACTCAACGCCAGAAGTCTAAACCTCAAGATGCATGCACTCGAAACTCTCCTTAGCATGGAGAACATCGATATCTGTGCAGTAACAGAAACCTGGTTCAAGGCTCCTGAGAGCACCCCAGCACTACCAGGTTATACCTCATACCATACTTTTTGGCCTCAAAACTTGGACCGAACAAGAAAAGGAGGGGAAGTATCAATATTCGTCAAAGATACCCACACTTCCAGGTTGGTGGCACAGCATGAAGCATCAGAGACTATCCATGTGCAACTAACAGTGGGTAAAACTGCCTTCCAGTTTATAGCCTGCTACAGACCACCCTCCCAAACCCAGGAACTCCACTCGGCCTTCCTGAGAACACTGGAAAATATGAAGGTCTCTCCAAACACCATTATATTGGGTGACTTCAACTACCCAAACATAGACTGGGAGCATTACTCTAGCTCCAACACCCTAGCCCAAAGGTTCCTAGAATTTATAAACTCAAATGCTATGGAACAACTTGTTACCACTCCCACAAGAGGGGAAAACATACTGGACCTGATCATCACCAACATGGGGACTCTATGCTCCAGACCAGAAGTGCATCCCTCACTGGTAAGATCAGACCATAAACTAATCTCACTGGATATTCACATCCCGACCCCATGCCCAGAAAACCACAGTGAAAAACTTCTCTAAAGCAAATTTCACACTCCTCAAAACCGAGGTGGAATCCTTCAAAGCCCCCGGGCCTGTGGAAAATACAGCCCAGACCACAGAATCCTTTATAAACGCATTCTATGAACACCTTCAGGAATGCATGGATCATGCAATCCCAAATAAAACCAAGACCCAATCCTCCAAAGGTAGACGTCCTGTCTGGTGGACCCCAGCCATAAACAAACTATACAACAAAAGGAGGAAGCTACTACATGATAGAGCAAAATCCCAAAAAGGGAAGGCATCTTTGATCAGTATTAGCAAAAACTACGGGCACTCATAAAATCGTGTAAGGCCAGCTTCGAGAGAAAAATTGCACAGGACACTAAGGATAATTACAAGGCTTTCTTTAGTTATGTTAGGAACCTGGGTGGGAATTCCCAGATATGCTCAGAATTAGTCCAAAATGACAAAAAATACACCGAACCCACAGACATTGCCAACATCCTAGCTGACAGGTTCAGCGCAAACTTCTCCCCCCCCTCCCCACCAAAATGGCAAATATCTATCCCAGCAGAGTGCTGCCCCCCTGACATCTCAGATGCTCAGGTAAGAGCTGCCCTCTCCAAAGCAAAAAGCACAGCATCAATGGGACCAGACAGTGTCCCGGGCTGCGTCCTACATGAACTCCAAGAAGAGCTAAACCCAAACATAAAACTACTGTTCAATCTCAGCCTTACTACAGGATATGTACCCAAAGAGTGGTATACAGCAATGGTGGTCCCTCTCCACAAAGGTGGTGCCTCAATGGATCCTGGAAACTATCGCCCCATAAGCCTGACTAGCTTGGTCTGCAAAGCTATGGAAAGGATCATCATGGACCTTATAAATAAAGATATTGGGGACCTATAGACACTGGATCCTACCCTGTTCGGCTTTGTTAAGGGCAGATCCTGCCTCTTAAACCTGGTCAATTTCTTTGAAACAGTCACCAAGCCATTGACGAGGGGAAGGTGGTCCACACAGCCTACCAGGACCTCGCAAAAGCCTTCGATACAATACCCCACTCGGGCATTATAGATAAGCTCACCAGCTTAAATATAAACCCCTATGTCACTAGATGGGTTGCAAACTGGCTCAAGGACAGAACCCACATGGTTAGAATTGCTGGAGCCATGTCAGACTCCAAACCAGTTACAAGTGGCGTCCCACAAGGCTCAGTCCTGGGACCTCCCTTGTTCGGTATATATTTCTTAGAGGTACAGGCCAACACGGAAGGACTGTGGCTGACCAAGTTCGCAGATGACTGCAAACTGGGCGCCATAATTGACTCTCCAGCCAACACAAGCATCCTCCAAAAGGGCCTCATAGAAACAGACAACTGGTGCCAGAGCCATGGCCTCAAGCTAAACGCCAAAAAGTATATAGTCATCCCCTTTGGCGAAAACAAAGTGCCCACAAATTACCACATAAGTGGTAATCCATTAAGTACGGAAGAAGTAATTAGGGACCTGGGGACCCAAGTTGATAGCAATCTCTCATTTGACAACCACGTGGCCAAAGTGGTTAGAAAAACATTTTATATAGCCCACCTAATCATGAAGCGATTCACATCTAGATCAGGGGAGGTCATTGTGCCTCTTTACTCATCCCTCATCAGGCCCATAATTGAGTACAATGCCCCTTTTGGGATGTACTTTACCAGACACCTGCAGCAACTGGAAAGACCCCAAAAGTACCTCACCAAGAGGATCAAAGGACTCAAACAGATGCCATATGCTGCCCGGTTAAAGAAACTCCAGCTCTACTCAGTGACATACTGCCTGCTCAGAGGCGATCTGTGCTTGACGTATAAAGCTATGTCCAACCCGGAATTAATGGACATGCTGCACCTCAGAAAATCCAAATCCCATCGAGCTACGTGCTTGAGAGACTTGAACCTCAGCACTGAAATAAATAGGACATGCTGGAGGGACAGATTCATAACCCAGACGTTCCCTTCACTCTGGAATAAAATCCCAGTCCAGGTTAGGCAGAGTCCCTTATTGACTCTCTTCAAGAGGAATCTTGATGAGTGCATGGGGGATCATAAGTTTACCCCGGGTATCACTTCTGTGTCACTGTTAGACAGAGGCACAGTATACTAACCTCAAAAAAGGGCATAGCAAAATTAATTTAAAATGGGTGGCGAAAGCCAAACACACTCTGTCTAGGCTTATAAATGCCCTAGGGCAGATAGCCTAGTATGAATCTATGAACCTATGATTCCCATCATATATAAATCCATAAGTGTTAACCCTCACTGTAAATAATTCAATTTAATGTTTTTTAATGTTTTTTAAACATATGTACATATATATGAATTCATGTATATGTTTTGAATGAATTATTTACAAATAATACATGTAATTTTTATTAAAGAAGTGTGTTTTTCAGTAGCTGATCACCTTGGGGACTTGTCCATTTGTGCTTGAAGCAGCATATTTGGTGTTTATACTTTTTTTTGTGTTCTTAACTTTCTAAGTTTGTAAGAGCAATATTTAAAAATTGTCCCTATTTTTTGTCCTTTGCCCCACTTTTATTTATGGCCGTGTCCAGATTTCTTCCTCTAAGAGGTTAAGAGGTATGGTCTTTAAAGTTGTTGAGTGTAACCAGAAATGTAAGATTTGTCTTCATATACAACTGCCCACTACAACCAACTAGCCAAATATTGCCTTCGTCATACATTCAAAAGATTCACATAATTCTTTTTGTTGTGCTCCTACCAGCATAAAAAGGCAATTTTAGGTGAACATTATTGTTTCTATGGATGTTATCTACAGCACTGTGATATATTTATTTTAGTCAGGGCCATTCTTACAACTCTTGGACCAAATATGGAACATTTTTCTGGTTCCACCCTTCCCATCTCACAGGCCCCTCCACCAGCCAACTACATTTATTTTAGATTAGTTATCACAAATATATACTATTCCACTATTAAAAACAAAACAATATCTATTTTATAGCTTATATTTTGACCTAAACATCTTAGAACAAAACTGTACTTGCTATTGAATCTTTGTTCCTTACAATTCTGCAAAATATGCTGATGTCTCACTTTTTTATTTTGTTCTATGGATAAAAGTATGAAGACTACATGCTATGACATTAAGCAGAGGATGGGCAGGCCACTAGGTTCCCAGAGACATACGGCTCTAGATGTCCCGAGGGCGATTTTAGACCTCTTCTTTTCCAGCCTTTTAATCCAAATGATGACTTCAGCCAAAAACATGAGTAAGCTTTATTTTTTGCTTTCAAGGACAAAATAAGTTGTGTCCAAGACTGAAACAAACAGTAGTCCCAAATGAAATGAGAAGACAAATATCTGCAAAAATACAATAATCATGTCTAGGAATAGTGCCTGCCCTCATCCCAAAAAAGACTGTCAACTGCATACCCATCTGGTGTTAGACTGGGAAAAAGATGAGAAAAGTAAATGATCACAGTTACGCATTTCAGTTCTTGCTGTCATACATATGCACAGCATTCTTCCCACTCCAACCCCTAAAAGACAGCCATCTTCTCTGTAGTGCTCTGAAGTTACAATGAGATGACAGTGAAAAAAACAAATGCTCACAGCAATATATTTCAAATAGTTGCTGTCAGTCATGCATGTATAAATATATACATAGATATACTAATATATTAAGATCATCAACCCCCTTTTTTCCCCATTTTCTACATGGGGTTGGGGTGATGTGTCAATTGTCACCATCTCTCTTGATTCAATGCCACTATCCTGCCTTCTTTGATAGTCATGCCTGACTATCACAGGTCTTCTCTCATATAATCAATCCACTCTTATGCTGGAAACCCTCGTTTCCTCTTGTCTTCTTCCTTTCTGTTCGACATCACACGTGCCAGAACTACCGTAATCTGTTCTCTTTGACCTTCTCTGCAACTGGAGCAACTTTGGCTTCTGCTCTGATGTCATCATTTCTTCTTCTTCTGTCTCACAGTTTGCATCCTACCATCAGTCTCAGCACATTATCTCCATCACCTCTAGTTTCCTTGACTTCTCTGCCTTTACTGCCCAGGTTTCTTTACCATACATTACTAATGGTTGCACCACGGTTTTGTATACCTTACTTTTTAGCTTCTTTGCCATTCTTCTGTCATGCACTACCCCGACACTCTATGCCCCTCTGATTCTAGCTTTGACCTCCTCATTCAGACTTCCCTTCTCCTCAACCATCCCTCCCTGATACTTGGAGCTGTTAAACTATTCCACTATTTTCCCTTCTAACTAACTTCCCAGCTTCTTTTGATTTCTCCCACTTGCTGTCATTACAGCTGTCTTATCTGTACTCAGTTTCATCCCATGTGCCTTCAGTTTTGCATTACATTCCCCTATCCTTTGCTGAAGTTCTTGCTCAGAGTCTTTCTGTAATACCGCATCATCTGTATACAGTAACTTTATTGATCTATTCCCTCTAACTGTTGCTAATTTATTCCATCACCAGTATGAACAGTCATGGGCTCAGAGCTGAAACCAGATGCACCAACTCCAGCTGAGAACCCCTCCGTGAGACTGGCAACACACACACACACACACACACACACACACACACACACACACACACACACACACACACACACACACACACACGCACACACGCACACACACACACACACACACACACACACACACACACACACACACACACACACTCACACACACACACACCCTCATTATCTTCACTCCAAAAAGACAGCCACCTGTATGATGTCTGATGTTTGATTGTCAGGAAATTGAAAATAATAATGATCACTATTCCGAAAAGATGGCCTCCTATATCATATATGATGTTTGTGAGAAAAGTAAAAAAATAATGATCACTGTATTGCTTTCTAACGTGTTACTTTTAGACAGTACACTGTCCTCAGATAGAATCTAATGCCTTCTGTGCAAATCTTTGATTTCTGTTTGTGATGAAAGTTAAACAATGACCATGCTGTCCCCAGCCAGCCCCCAATTATGCCATAATAGCCCTCTGTATGCACCTCTCAACAGGACCAGTTGACAAATGCAGGGCGTAGTCTTTCGAGATAGAACTAAGGAAGCATGATGTGTGTGTGTGTGTGTGTGTGTGTGTGTGTGTGTGTGCATGCACGTAAATTATTTATATATATATATATATATATATATATATATATATATATATATAGAGAGAGAGAGAGAAGAGATATATGTGCATACATGAGTCTATGCCAGATGATCAAGTTTTCAGAAACTTGAAATTCATAGGGTTGAGACCATATGATCGAGTGTCCAAAAACTCGAACATCAAAAAAAAAAAAAAAAAAAAAAACACGACAAAAATCTACCTTTTTTATGTTTTTGCAGGCGGGCAAGCCCCTCTACACCCCCTGCAAATTATATTTGTCAACTCTGAAATCACACTACAGTGAGGAAAAGGGTAAATTTCCCGATCTGCACTGTACCGCAGTTTCCATTCAAGAGCTTCAGGTTTTCAAAAACTCAGTCATATGGTCTCAACTGTTTATTATCCTAATCTAGAATTGCAGTTCTTCGTTTATTCAGTTACCCGAAAATAAATGTCGAAAACAAAAAAGTTATTTGTTCAAAATGTCGACAGCAGTTATGCCACTAGTTTGCAAATGGATATTATTGACATTACCCAGGTTACCTTGACTTCCTGTGATGTTTCTACTTGCATTTTGCACAGGGACAACCCCCCCGTGCACCACCCTTTGGGGGGCTGTACCCCATGTGATGCCCGTGCCCTGGCCCAGCAATCAAGCAGCCTCAGTCCTCACCACTACCACCAGAGAGGGCATCTCATATATGAGGAAAGGATAACAAATACACACAGTAAAGAATTTCCCTTAAGAGCATATAGAGATCACAGTCAGTCTTGGGCTGGTCGCTCCCTTGCTCCCCAGGTCCCCAGTAGGACTCTCCACTGGCGCAGCTATAGGGTCCAGATCTCAGCCTAGCTGGGAAAGTTAAAATCTCCAGCACCCTCTCTGTCCAACCAGTGCTTCGTGTCCCTGCCCAAGTAGCTGACACACACACTTTGAGATAAGTTTATACAACCACACAGGCACTCCTGGGGAAGGCTGGCACAGGTTCTCCAGCTGTGCCCCCTTTCCAGACTATACAGTAGTAATCACTTGCCACCACCCAGCTAATATTATCAGCTACCCAAAGGCCCTTAAAAGGGTGTCCAATTATTACTGTGCAATATTATTATCCAATTGGTAGATGTGACTAAACAGTCAAGGCTTATTAGAGTGACTTGGTACAGTAATCACTATAAATATGTAATGTACTCTAGAGCTTAAATCATCTCTACACAAAACAGCCACAGTTAAAAGGTTTTAAAATACTTAATAATAAATAATTAAACCACAAAACGATACTTTCTACTACATAGTCAATGCTAGTCAAGAGTTCAGAGATCACACAGAAATACTTAAAATAATTCAGTAGTACAGTTCTGACATCACAGAAAAACACTTAGTCTAATCTTTCTAGCTTCTAGCTATCACTAAAAGAAAACACAAGTCTAAGATAACTTACTTAAAGAAAGCAGGCAGAGTGCTGTGAGTTAGATGATCAAGACAAAAATGCTTAATAATCTCTGGTTCTCACTGTTTAAATTGAAAGTGCAGTTCTGCTAAACATTACATAATTCTTCACCTTCCTGGTGTTCCCAGGCTACACATTAACTACATTTAAATTTTTAACATTTCCCTTTTGTTATCTTGCAGCTGGTCAGCAGCAGAGCAATAAAAATACATTTGTATGTTTAAATCTTGCAATTTAACTCTTGATTAAAACAATAGAAAGAATTTCTTCATCTAGACCCCCCCCCCCACCACTGTCTACATCAAAAAGTCACTACATGCTTTACTTTGGTCAGTAGAGTGCACTGTTGTCACATTTATTTCCAGTTCCACATGTAACAGTATGTCTTTACATTTAAGACAAGCCTGTAGTTTACATTCATATTTACAAAATGACAGCATTATCTACACAATTCTATCTGGCTAGGCTGGCAGCCTTCACATCCCCCCCCCCAGAGAACTCAAGCTAGTTTTTCAAGTGACCCTTGAGAAACACCCCTTGAGAGGGTCAGGTCTATCTGAGTATACCTCACCCCATTCCCTGTCTTGAGACCCCATCTGCATTGGCATTGCTAACCCCACTGCGGTGCTACACTGACATATTATATGCTTGCAACCCTAGGCTTCATCTTAACAACTTGGCATTTTGCTGGCTGGCTCTGTTTAACCATGTTAGGGGGATGTGATCTGTCATAACAGTGAATTTCCTTACGTACAGATAAGGCTGGAGTTTCTGCAATGCCCACACTATGGCTAGACATTCCTTTTCTACAGCTGCATAGCATTCCTCCCAGAGTTGGAGCCTACGACTGAGATAAACCACTGGGTGCTCTTCCCCCTCTGAAGAAATCTGGCAAAATACAGCCCCCACCCCATGGCTCGAAGCATCCACCTGCACAACAAATTCTTTGCTGTAATCTGGACTGGCTAACACAGGGAGTCCTCCCAAAGCTTCTTTAAGCTTCTGGAATGCCTGCTCACATGCTGGAGTCCATACTACCTTATCTGGCCTGTTCTTCCTTGACAGGCCTGTGAGGGGAGCAGCTATGGTACCATAACTGAGGATGAACTTTCTGTAGTACCCTGGTGTCCCTCAAAATGCCCTCACCTGCTTTTTAGTAACAGGTGCAGGCCATGCCTGAATAGCTTCCACTTTGGCAGGTTCTGGTCTTATCATACCACTCCCCACTCTATGTCCTAGGTAGGAGACCTCCACCATACCTACTTGAAATTTGCTTGGCTTAATGGTCAACCCTGCCCTCTGTAGTCTGCTCAGCACCTCCCTGACATGCTGAAGGTGTTCTGGCCAGGAATGGCTGTAGATGGCAATATCATCCAGGTAAGCAAGGGCAAACCCTCCTGCTCCTGCTAGGATATTATCTGCCAGCCTTTGGAAAGTCGTTGGGGCATTCTTCATCCCAAAGGGCATGTTTGTGAACTCATACAAGCCAAAAGGAGTCACAAAGGCTGACTTCCTTCTAGCACTGGGAGTCAAGGGCACCTGCCAGTCACCCTTGGTAAGATGAATGGTTGTAAGATACTTAGCCCCACCCAGCTGCTCTAGGGCCTCATCTGTCCTAGTAATGGTGTAAGCATCTGACTCTGTGTGACTATCTAATTTCCTGTAGTCTACACAGAACCTGGTGCTGCCATCCTTCTTTGGCACCAGCACCACCGGGCAGGCCCAGAGACTGTTGGACTCTTGAATCACCCCTAGTTCCAACATCTCCTGTAACTCCTCCCTCAGGGTCTGTCTGACTCTCTCGGGCACCCTATAAGGGGCCTGCCTAAAAGACCTTTGGAGTCCTGTATCCACCTGGTGCTGCACCAGGTGGGTACATCCTGGTTTCCCAGTGAACATGTCCCCAAATTCCTGCAACACTGCTCAGATTTTTTGAACCTGGGTAGGAGATAGCTGCTAGGACATTTCTACTCCTTCCACTGAGGTGTTAGCCCGAGCCTTACTGAGGAGATCAGTCCCCAGATCTCACTCAGACTCCTCCTGCAATCGACTGCAAATGCTCAGCACAAGGGCCCCCCTTTCATGGTAAGGTTTCATCATGTTAACATGGTACAGTTTGTGCCCTGGCCTTCTGCCTAGCAGTTCCACCATGTAACTAGCATCACTTACCTTTCTTACCACCTTGTAGGGTCCCTCCAATGCTGCTTGCAGCTTGTTTTGTCTGACAGGAATGAGAACCATTACCTGCTGCCCCACAGCATACTCTCTAGCGTGAGCATTCCTGTCATACCACACCTTTTTCTGTTGTTGGGCTTCTGCCAGGTTCTCCTGGGCCAAGCCCATGAGTTCCCTGAGCCTTTCCTGAAGTTTAGGATGTATGCCACAACAGACTCCTTCTGAGACTTGCACTCACCTTCTCACTCATCTCAAATTAAATCTAGAGGTCCCCTCACCCTATGCCCATACAGCATCTCAAAGGGTGAAAAACCTGTGGATTTCTGGGGAACCTCTCTGTAAGCAAACAACAGATGGGGCAAATATTTGTCCCACTCCCTCTTAAACTGATCTGCAAATGCCCAGAGCATGGACTTGATTGTAGAGTTTAACCTCTCAACAAATCGTTAGTCTGGGGATGGTAGGGGGTGGTCTTCATGTGCTTCACCCCACAGGACTTCCACAGACAAGCCAGCAGGTCTGACATGAAATTGGCACCTCTGTCAGTCAGTATTTCTTTTGGGAAACCTACGCTGCTGAAAATCTCAAACAAAGAATTTGCCACCTTCTCTGCCTCAATGGAAGACAAAGCCACTGCCTCAGGGTATCGTGTAACATCATCCACTACCACTAGGATATACCTTTTCCCTGCGGAACTTGGGGTACTCAGAGGATCCACAATATCCATAGCTACCCTCTGAAATGGCTCCTCAATCACAGGGAAAGACATCAAAGGAGCTCTCACCTTGTCTCCTGCCTTGCCTACCTTTTGGCACTGCTCACAGGTCCTGCAGTAGCCTGTTACATCTCTGGAAATTCCATGCCAGAATAAGTTCTGCATAATACGCTTCTTTGTATGTTTTATGCCCAAATGACCTACAAAGGGAATATCATGGGCTATGGCTAGAAGCGTCAGATGGTAGGCTCTAGGCAGTACCAGCTGCTGTACTCTCTCACCTTCTAGCCCTCCCTCAGGGGTCCACTCTCCGTATAGTAACCCTTTGTCCCAGTATACAGATTTCCCCTTTCCTTGAGAATCATGTGCCTCCCTAGCTACCTGACTCAGGCCTTGCAATGTATGGTCTGAGAGCTGAGTCTGTCTCAACTCTCTCCTTGTAACCCTTCCTGGCTCCCCTTCCACAGGAAGTCTGGCATGCTCTGACAGTGGTGCCTCACTGTCAGCCTGGGTCCTACTACTCACCTCTATCTTTGCAGTCACTCTGTCCAAGGGACCATCAGTACCCACAAGCAGCCATGGCTCACCTTCATTCTCACTGCTACACAGTAGCTCCCTCCCTGAAGTAACCACCTCAGCAGTCCTGGCTGCAAGTATGCAGTCTGTCTGGATCTCCCCCAGGCTACCAGACCCACATGCTCGTCTCCTAGCCTCACTGCGTGTAACTGCATAAGCACATGGTACTGCCTCATTCAAATCCTTCCCTCTCAGAACATCTGCAGAATGGTAGTTTAAGACCCCTGTTGTTTCAAGACAACCTACTATTAGCATTTTGTCTTTCCCACATACTGGCTTCCTCACCTTTTGTTCCCCACCTTGCCTCCATGAACACCTGTATGCCACATGGCCCCACTGGTTGCATTCAAAACATTTAACCCTAGCTCATGCACGTGTACCTGGACTAGTGGCTTCCCCTGCTACGGGCAGATTCTGTTGGGGCAGTCTGTGCTGCCCACCATGGGTTTCTTTAGACCCATGAGCAGTACTGGGGGTCCCCTTCCTGTGCAGAGCTGCCCTGCTTGCCAGGTATAGGTCTCCCTTCTTCCCCAACTCATCTGAAGTAGCACATTGTCTGTCAGCTAACTAGATCCTCATGTCCTCAGGCAAAGTGCTGTGGGGTTGTTCCCTCACCAAAAAGTCTGCCAGCCCTTCATCCACTCACCCCACCTATGGAAATAAGTGCTCAATTCAGCAACACATTCACACACACTTTCATCTTCCTTGCGTCTATGCTCACAAAACTTTTTCCTATACCTTTCAGGTGTTAGCTTAAATAGTTCTAAAAGACTATTTTTTACAGCAGTATAATCATAACATGCAACATCAGACATTTTGGACAGAACAGTTACAGCTTTACCATGGAGTAAAGGGGTCAGGAACTGTACCCAGAACCCTTGGTCAACTTCATACTGTTTACATACCCTCTCAAACATATGAATGAAACTATCAAAATTATCCCCCTCTTTAAACTGCGGAAGAAATCTACTGACCTGTTGTGCTTCTGGGGTCCAGTTACTCCCTTCCCCATTACCACCATGACTCTGGCAAAAAGTCAGCATCTCCTTCTCATGCTGCCTCTGCCTCTCTTGTTCCTCAGCTTGCAGATGTAACAGTTTCTCATTCTCCTCAGCCTGCAAACATCGCAGTATCTCATTTGCTTCTAATTCCACATGCCTGACCTCCAACTCAAGAGTCTTTAGTTCCAGCTGGATTTTTAAGTCCACTGCAGAAAGGTTGAGCTGTCCATTCCCTGAGGGAATTATATCTCCACTGCCAGTCTGATTGTCCTCCTTGTTGCTGTTTTCTGATGCAGCTGTAACCAAGGCTTCAATCAAGACTGCCTTAGTCAGGTTTCCATGTGCCAGTCCCCTAGCCTGGAACATCTCCGCCAGCTGGCTCCTTGTTAGCTTTCCATTCTCCTCTGCTGACATGCTGCCTGCTCTCCCTGATTAACTAAGCTAACAAAAGAAATAAAACAATTGTGATCTGAACTGTGAGTATTCACTGCATGGCTGATTTAGAGTACAAAAACACCTTCAAAGCTTACTGTACACAAGCTACAGGATTCACTCTACCCACACCACTACACGCCAATTAGTATTTGCCAACTAATTAACATGTGATGTGGATATCCCACCACTGCCACCACAAATGTGATGCCCGTGCCCTGGCCCAGCAATCAAGGAGCCTCAATCCTCAACACTAACACCAGAGAGGGCATCTCATATATGAGGAAAGGATAACAAATACACACAGTAAAGTGCAATTTCCCTTAAGAGCACACAGAGATCACAGTCAGTCTGGGGCTGGTCACTCCCTTGCTCCCCAGGTTCCCAATAAGACTCCCCAGTGGCACAGCTATAGGATCCAGATCTCAGCCTAGCTGGGCAAGCTAAAATCACCAGCGCCCTCTCTGTCCAACTAGT
This sequence comes from Protopterus annectens, assembly GCF_019279795.1. NCBI lineage: Eukaryota > Metazoa > Chordata > Ceratodontiformes > Protopteridae > Protopterus > Protopterus annectens. The sequence goes on from NC_056744.1 coordinate 770,222,942, forward strand.
GCTTCATGTCCCTGCCCAAGTAGCTGACACACACACTTTGAGATACATTTATACAACCACACAGACACTCCTGGAGAAGGCTGGCACAGGTTCCCCAGCTGTGCCCCCTTTTCCAGACTATATGGTAGTTATCACTTGCCACCACCCAGCTAATATTATCAGCTACACAAAGGCCCTTAAAAGGGTGTCCAATTATTACTGTGCAATGTAATTATTCAATTGGTAGATGTGACTAAACAGTCAAGGCTTATTAGAGTGACTTGGTACAGTAATCACTATAAATATGCAATGTACTCTAGAGCTTAAAATATCTCCACACAAAACAGCCACAGTTAAAAGGTTTTAAAATATTTAATAATAAATAATTAAAACCACAAGACAATACTTTCTACTACAGAGTCAGTGCTAGTCAAGAGTTCTGAGATCACGCAGAAATGCTTAAAATAATTCAGTAGTACAGTTTTGACATCACAGAAAAACACCTAGTCTAATCTTTCTAGCTTCTAGCTATCACTAAAAGAAAACACAAGTCTAAGATAACTTACTTAAAGAAAGCAGGCAGAGTGCTGTGAGTTGGATGATCAAGATAAAATGCTTAATAATTTCTGGTTCTCACTGTTTAAATTGAAACTGCAGTTCTGCTAAACATTACATCTTTCTTTACCCTTCCTGGCGTTCCCAGGCTACACATCTCCCTTTTGTTATTTTGCAGCTGGTCAGGAGCAGAGCAATAAAAATAAATGTGCATGTTTAAATCTAGCAATTTAACTCTTGGTTAAAACGATAGAAAGAATTTCTTCATCTGGATCCCTCGGCACCACTGTCTACATCAAAGGGTCACCACATGCTTTACTTTGGTCAGTAGAGTGCACTGTTGTCACATTTATTTCCAGTTCCACATGTAACAGTATTTCTTTACATTTAAGACAACACGCTTATAGTTTACATTCATATTTACTTCTTCTTTTTCTTCTTCTTCTTTCGTCTTTTCCCGGTTAGGGGTCTCCAAAGTGGATCACCTGTCCGCTCATGATTGGCAGTGGAGTTTTACAGTGTTGAGTTGTCACCCCAGTGCCCAACCTTCCACAGAAGGCACACACATGCACACACTCATGCCTAGGGCCAATTTAGAGTATCCAATCCACCTACAGCATGTTTTTGGGATGTGGGAGGAAACCAGAGCACCCGGAGGAAACCCACGCAACCACAGAAAGGACATGCAGACTCTGCACAGAAGGTACCCCAGCCGAGAATCGAACCGGAGAAAGTTTACATTCATATTTACAAATGACAGAATTATCTGCACAATTCTATCTGGCTAGGCTGGCAGCCTTCACACACCCCCCACACTCCATGCATATTATATATACAAACTTTGTGATCGTACTACAATGAGGAAAAGGGTAAATTTCCTGATCCCCACTGTAGTGTGATCTCCATTCAGAATGTCAACCTCATATGAGCAAATGACCACTAGGATTTGCTAAAGTGGATTAGAAAATTTTCAGATCAGCGTTACAGAAACTGGGAAACATGCATCCGACCATCTTATTTTCATGTGACTGCCATTCAACATTTTGATAGTAAACCGATCTCGACCATATGAATTTTGAGTTTCTGACAACTTGATCAACCGATAGGGACCTATATATATATATATATATATATATATATATATATATATATATATATATATATAGACAGATATATGTGTATATATATTTCCACACATTTTCACAATCCTTCTCACACATACGAACCCTGCCCCCAAAAAACAAGACAGGAGTTTCAAAACCTGACCCTATTACTTACACATACACACATGCACTCACAAAGCTCTGGCTGTCCCACATATACACTCTTACTGCTGAATGGTGAGTCCTAATGAGGGAAATCAGCAGTCAGAGTGAATATTTATTCAGGACTTTCTTGCTTATACAGGGAGAGAGAAGAACCTAGCAAGCCTGAACTAAAAAAAAAATAGTAACAAAGAAACATATAAAGTAGAAATATACATACGCATCAAAAAACAAATGGTGCTGGCAAGAGTTACCTCCAACAACAATGAAATGAACAGTAAAAAAAAAAAAACAAAGCAGGAGGTAGCAGCCACGGCTCTGTAGAATAACAGCTTTATTAGTAAAAGAGGTGAGCGCTTTTGTGGCACCAGCCACTTCATCAGATAATCAAAGAAGAGTAAAACACAGCATTTATACCAAGCTTATCATTGCCATCAACTACCCAATTAATCTTTAAAACCATATACCTAGTTTAAAAAACTTTATACCTAGTGTGAAAAATTTTAAAAGCTTAAAATTAAAAACAGCTTGACAATAGAAACAGCATATCACATCATACAACTTAATACATACAATATAAAAGTATAAAAATATATAAAAGTATAAAAAAAGTATAAAAGGTCGAGGGGGGAGGAGGTACTACCTACTATTTTTTTAAATTTCTATTTAGAATAATGGGTTTAATATTAATTTTGTCTTTCAGGCCTACCCCAATGTTATCTTGTAGCCTTATAATCCATTCTAGTTCCCTAGTTTCTACTCTATTCCTATAGACTTTATCTATTACTAAAAATAAAAATTTGTGTGTGTCATCATGGTCCCTCACATGCCTGGCTAAGGCATTTGTCTCTATTCCTGTGGTGATATCATATATATGCTCCCTCATCCGGTCTCTCAGCCTTCGCATTGTCATTCCAACATAGAAGGCAGGACAGACTAATTACATTAAATGTTTACAGGAAGTTTATCGAAAAACTGGAATACACTATGTGCTGATGATGATGTTAAAAGGCTAATAGGTAAGACCCCGAGATTTGCTTTTGAGAATAAAAAATCTATAAAAAGATTATTATGTGGATCACAACCCATGGAAACAAGAATAGAAAATGCAGTCAAATATGGAACCTTCCCCTGAAATAAATGTAATTACTGCACCTTAGTTGACACTGGAAGTAGATTTCTACATTCAGATCTAAAGAAGGAGTTTACCTTCAGAATATTAGCTAACTGTGACAGTATGAATATTATATACTTGGCACACTGCACAGTCTGTCCTGCCTTCTACGTTGGAATGACAACGCGAAGGCTGAGAGACCGGATGAGGGGAGCATGTATATGATATCACCAGAGGAATAGAGACAAATGCCTTAGCCAGGCATGTGAGGGACCATGATGAGACACACAATTTTTTATTTTTAGTAATAGATAAAGTCTATACCGACAATAGAGGTGGAGATGTTAGGAATAGAGTCGAAACTAGGGAACTAGAATGTTTTATAAGGCTATGAGCTAACATTGAGGTAGGCCTGAATGACAAAATTAATATTAAACCCATTCTTCTAAATAGAGATTTAAAAAAATAGTAGGTAGTACCCCCCTCCCCCCTCGACCTTTTATACTTTTTTATACTTTTATATATTTTTATACTTTTATATTGTATGTATTAAGTTGTATGATGTGATATGCTGTTTCTATTGTCAATCTGTTTTTAATTTTAAGCTTTTAAAATTTTTCACACTAGGTATAAAACTTTTTATACTAGGTATATGGTTTTAAGGATTAATTGGGTAGTTGATGGCAATGATAAGCTTGGTATAAATGCTGTGTTTTACTCTTCTTTGATTGTCTGATGAAGTGGCTGGTGCCACGAAAGCGCTCACCTCTTTTACTAATAAAACTGTTATTCTACATAGCCGTGGCTGCTACCTCCTGCTTTGTTTTTCACTGTTTATTTCATTGTTGTTGGAGGTAACTCTTGCCAGCATCATTTGGCTTTTACTATGGATTCATTTACATTACGAGTGGTGCTGGACATGGCAGAGGGAAATGTCTCTATTATTGAACTGGATTATGCCCCTGAAAAGGGAAATCGAAGGAATTTTATACAAAGGAACCTGCATGAACTTCTTGAGGTCAAAAACAACCCCTTGCTAGAGGTAGAGCCTCTACTACAAGATTTGCAGCAAGAAGAGAACAGTGAGTATGTTGTTGCTGCAATGAGAAAAGACTTGTTTAAAATTGAGAATGATTTACGGAAATTGAAACGGCTTCAGCCACAGAGACTTTATTTTGAAGCCTGTCTAAAGCTTAATATAGTCCCTCGGGGCTTAAGGGTACTGAAAATGCCCACATATGGAACTATGTACAAAGATTTATTATTAAAGTGGCAGCAGATTAACTTAGAAACCAGTCACAATTATATGCAGCTACTAATAGATTTCTTTAAGCCAGAAGAACTCACTATATCATCCAATGTCTGTAAACTGCAAGAAGAACTCTATGAAAAATATCCGCATGCTATTGTTGATTTAAAATTAGACTATGTCTTGGAACTTATATCTGTTTATGATCAGCAACTGATGGGCTATAAGAAAAATAAAGTGCAAAGGGACTTACAAGATTTTTCTAGTGGGCGTGTTTTTGCTTGGCCCATAGAGCATAACAATGCTGTGAATAGCAGTAGCTCTACTCAGCCCACTGAATCTCAATTGGTTCCTAAGCAACGGATTGAGCCTGCCAATTCTCTTGTTAGAGATACACTAGAGAACTCTAATGCTGTAATGCCACTTCCTACCACACCTCCCTCTGATTCCACAAGCAGCAGTGAGATACAGAGGCCTGAGAGAGGAGCTCGCAGCAAATTTGCAGAAAGAAATTTATATACTAACTTTAACAGTAGCCGTATGTCATCAGTTCCATCTGACAGCACGGCTCTTTCTTCACCGTATCCTATACGAATTACAAATCTTCGGAACTGCTCCACGAGCAGAGGAAGCATGAAATGGAAAGTGTCCATAGAAGAGGAACAACCTATGACGCTCAAGAAAATGTGGCAACAATCCAGCATCCATTAGTATGGAATATATCACGGCGGATTTTAACTGATTCTGAGATAAGTGAATTGAACAAAGGGAAATCCTTTGTACTGGCAAGTAGAATGGATATGACTGACAATATTATAGAACTTAAAATGTTTACTAGGAATCTTATGCTTAAATCTCAGTTTGGTGACAATAATATGAGTAATAGCTGTGTGAACATTTTTAAGAAACCAAGTAGCTATATTCCTGTAAACAATGCTGCTATTGAGACATTCGAAAAAGCATGTATAAAAGAAATATATAAGATGCATGATAGTGGTATTTTTAAGAAATGCTTCAATAATTTAAACAGAGAAGAAAAAGAAGCTTTGGAGGTTTTGTGTAATGATCGTTCCATCGCAGTGAGACCAGCTGATAAAGGTGGTTCTCTAGTGGTGATGGATTATGTTTTTTATAAGGAATCTATGCTGACAATGTTGAATGATGACATCTCTTATCAGAAAGTAGATATTCAACAGGTGCATGTAAGCAGCATGTTAATATACAATGCATTATTTGAATGCTTACAGTGTCGAGTTATTAGCCAAGAGCTATTCAAGTGCTTCATAGTAGACAAACCTGTTCTACCCATCATACAAGGACTCCCTAAAATACATAAACATCCCAGAGTGCCCCCATGAGACCCATTGTATCAGGGAGGGGCTGGTGTACTGAACCTTTGTCCATTTTTGTGGAGCACCACCTTAAAACTGTGTTGAAAAAGAATGTATATATATTAATTGATACAAAACAGTCTTTAAAAGATCTGTACACATTTTGTAAGAGTATAGCTGTGGAGGATAGATGGCTCATGATTACGTTGGATGTGAAATCTCTATTCACAGTCATCCCTAATAGTAAAGGTGTTGAGCTCTTCAAACAGTATTTAATGGAAGACGAAACATATAATGTACAAGTTATTGATTTATTATCACTGTTGATGGAACTGATATTAGAGAACAATATATTTTTGTTTGAAAGAAATTTATATAGACAAAAGTATGGCATGGCCATATGCACTTCATGTGCAAATGGCTACGCAAATATTGTTACGGCTATGTGGGAGAAAGAATTCCTACTGACTAAGATGGATAGGCATCTGAAGTTCTACAGGAGATTTGTGGATGATCTCTTTATTTTATGGGGAGGTGATGCAGCCTCATTTTTATCATTCTTCCACAAAATAGATAATAGTACCAGCTTCCGTAAGTTTTCAATGAAGCATTCCTATGATGTTATAGATTATCTGGATGTCAGAATACTTCAAAAAGATAGAGGTGTTCTGGAAACTGAAATCTATAGGAAAGAATGTTATAGGAATAGCTATCTCAATAGACAGAGCATGCACCCGAGACATATATTTAAGAACACTGTAAGAGGCCAAGGTCTGAGAGCATCAAGACTCGCAGCTAATCAAACTAAGTATGAGGAAGAGATCAAGAACATGAAGGAAAGGTTCATACATAGAGGGTACAGCGAAAAAGAGGTACAACAGTCATTAGTGGGTCTATCTGAGGCAAGGGAAGGAACAGGTAAGCCATACTTTTCAGATATGGATACCATCATAGATGGAGGAACTGTTGGTCCAAAACCTATGAGAGTACAAGTATCCTACTCGAGTAACATTAGATCTTTACAGCAAGTATATTGAAAAAACTGGAATATACTATGTGCTGATGATGATGTTAAAAGGCTGGTAGGTGAGACCCCGAGATTTGTTTTTAAGAATAAAAAATCTATAAAAAGATTATTATGTGGACCGCAACCCATGGAAACAAGAATAGAAAATGCAGTCAAATATGGAACCTTCCCATTGCAATAAATGTAATTACTGCACGTTCGTTGACACTGGAAGTAGATTTCTACATTCAGATCTAAAGAAGGAGTTTACCTTCAGAATATTAGCTAACTGTGACAGTATGAATATTATATACTTGGCACACTGCACAGTCTGTCCTGCCTTCTACGTTGGAATGACAACGCGAAGGCTGAGAGACCGGATGAGGGAGCATATATATGATATCACCAGAGGAATAGAGACAAATGCCTTAGCCAAGCATGTGAGGGACCATGATGAGACACACAAATTTTTATTTTTAGTAATAGATAAAGTCTATACCGACAATAGCGGTGGAGAAGTTAGGAATAGAGTAGAAACTAGGGAACTAGAATGTTTTATAAGGCTACGAGCTAACATTGGGGTAGACCTGAATGACAAAATTAATATTAAACCCATTCTTCTAATAGAGATTTAAAGAAATAGTAGGTAGTACCCCCCCCCCTCGACTTTTTATACTTTTTTATACTTTTATATATTTTTATACTTTTATATTGTATGTATTAAGTTGTATGATGTGATATGCTGTTTCTATTGTCAAGCTGTTTTTAATTTTAAGCTTTTAAAATTTTTCACACTAGGTATAAAGCTTTTTATACTAGGTATATGGTTTTAAGGATTAATTGGGTAGTTGATGGCAATGATAAGCTTGGTATAAATGCTGTGTTTTACTCTTCTTTGATTGTCTGATGAAGGGTCTGGTGCCACAAAAGCGCTCACCTCTTTTACTAATAAAGAAATATACATACGCCTATTTTATATCCCAGCTACAACTATTTACAAGAGTAGGGAGGTAGAGGGTGGGAGAAATCTGAACATCTACTGTTATGGGTAAGTACAACTTTCACAACTGTACCATGTTTATCATTCCCACTGCTGTAGTAGCCTTAGGTTATATGGGTTAATTACCAAAGTCTAGCCAACCTGGGAAGAAGAAGGATATGGATCCAGGTAGTCCTGGAGAATGGTCCTAGCAAAGCTCACCCTGGGCCTTGAAAAGGAATCTAGTTTGTAGTACAGAGAACCTTGTGGCTGCCTCTAGAATGCTTCTAGAGTCCATCACTTTCCAATATGCCAATGAAGAAAACAAGTCTGTTGTATAATATGTACTGATACTCCCTGAAATTGATTTGCCATTGTGGGAATAACAAAAAAGCAATAGCTAGGGATAGCCATCTGGAAGTTGTCTGTTTAGACATATGATGCCCCTTTTTGTCTGCTAATAAAAATAAATAGCTGAATAATTTTTCAGAAGGACTAAGTTATGTCAGGATAGTACTTGAGCTGCCTATTCACATCCATAGTATGCAGAATCCTTTCTCCCTGATTTTTAGGTTCTGGGTAGAAAACTGGGAGATTGGTGTCTTAATTCAAAGTAAATCTAAGGCCACTTTGGGCATAAAAGAGTGGTTTGTTATTAATATGACCCCATCTCTGTGGAATATGAGGTAAGGTTCACACACCATGAAAGCTCACAACTCAGATAGTTTTCTTGCAGATGTCACAGCAATAATGAGAACAGTTTTCCAAATCAAGAACCTTAAATAAGTTGATGAATAAGTTCAAAAGGTGACATAGTCAAGTTCCACAGCACCAACTCGAGACCCTAAGGAGAAGCAACCTGTTTACTGAGAGGTCTCTGATATAAAACTCTTCCAGGAGCTGTTTTACCAGAAAGAGAGAAGAAAGAGGACGATCCATGGGCAGACATAGTGAAATGGCCACAACATGGACCTTTAGAGGATAATAAGAGAAGACAGAGGAAAGTATCTCACACAAATATTTGAGCACCAGTGGTGCAAAATCCCTGATGGGCCCCTGGTTATTGGCTAGCCACCAACTAGAAAATTGCTTCCACTTACTTACCAATATATGATTTTCTTGCTGCATGTTTTTTTTTTGCCTTCATTAGTACATGTTACACACCCTCATTAAATAACTACTTAAAATATATTAGATTTGAATTATCCAGGCTTGGGTACATCAAACACCCCTGTCTTGTGTGAGTCGATTCAGTCTGTGAGGAAGCGTGTGGCAATTGCCTTTGGCCAATGCCATAAGAAGGGAGAACTAATGTTACACAGGCCAAAACAGAGTCACCACAATTATTTTTGGGGAGTCTTCTAAATATTCATAATTACATTGCATATCAATGGAAAGAGCTAAAAAGCATAAATAAACATCCCCATTCTATTTTTTCAGGCTTGCTTGCAAGGCGCCATGGTTCAGAATTTGTTTATTTGTCTGTTTTGAAAGGAGGCAAAGAGATCTATTTGAGGTGTTCCCCACAACTGGATAATTTCCTGAAAGATTCTCTTGTTTAGTTTCCATTTGTAAGGGACTGTCCTGATCCTGCACATCGTGTCTACTACTATGTTTTACTCTTATGAAATGTAAGATGCTTACAGGGTTAAGGAATGCTGTAGCGCTAACCTCACAAGCCATCGTTGCCAGTCTACATAGAGGGTACAACCTTGCACCTCCTTTCTTGTTTATGTACCACATGACAATGCTGTTGTCTATAATCACTTGAAGAAGTCCTTGTAACCATAGGTGAAGGATAGATTTCAAGGCATGGATCATAGCCAACATCTCCTTTATATTGATGTGCTTTAGTCTGTCTGAATGACTCCACAGGCCTTGCAACTTTAGCTTCATGGAAACTGCTCCCCATGGAAAATCTGAAACATTTGTGGTGAGAGATTGGTTTGGGGTCTGAGAAGAGAAACTGAGACCTAGGTTCAGCTGAATTTGCTGTCTCCACCAGTGCAATTCCATTTTTACAAATCCCAAAATGGGAATTTGATGCTCCAGAAGATGTAAGTGCTGAGCCCGTGTGTTTTTAGAAAGCATTTCATCTTTCTCATGTGCAACCTTGCAATGGGAATCATGAGAATCATAGAAGCATCAACCCTGGAAGCTTGAGAAATTCTGTTGCAGAAGTCTGACACTGGTGAAGATCAGGGAAGATTCCAGGTGAAAATTCACATTCACTTGTGTCAAAAATGTCTTTTGAAGAGAAGTGTCTAGAAGGCCGAGAAACACAATCCTGTGAAATGGAGTCAAGGATAATTTGGCAACATATATCAGAAGAGACATAACCCATTGTTACTGATTCTTGACATCAGGATTAAGACTCTGCAAAGATAAGTCAGTCATCTAAACAAGTAAGTTTGTGAATACCATTCAGTCTGCAATATGCAATGACTTATGACTATGGCTAGATATTTCACAAACACCTCTGGAGCTGTAAATAATGGAAAGGTTAATTTAGAGAACTAATAACATGACCCAGAAACAGAGAACCTTAGAAATTTCCTAAAGCCTGTGAGTGTGGAAACGTAATAAACATCTTTTAAGTCTAATGTTTCCATGTAACTCATGGGATAAATGAGGGGTAACAGGTTCTATAAGGTCAACATTTTGAGTTTTAGTACTTTCACATAGAGGTTTAGAAATGAAAGATCTAGCACTGGTCTCCAAAAGGCCTCTTTCTTTGGTACCAGAAATATTATGGAACAGAAACCAATAACCCTTTGACTTACAGGCACTGGTTCTATGACTCCTTGGACATGTAAAGACTGAAGAACCTGAGGAAAGTATTCTGTTTGGTTTGGAGGGTGGGGATGGATTTGCCTGAAAGAAGGTTTTTGAATTCAGTGCCATCTGTATCTATCCTGCACCACTTTTAACTCCCAAGAGTCTGAGACAATCTTTTGGCAAAGGGTAATGTTGTGGACTAGTTAGTGGGACAGGTTTATAGAGATATTGGCTGGAGGAGAGGGAAGAGGGGAAGAATGCTGACAGTTATTATGCACTGTTCGTCTGTCCCTTTTCTGAAAGGACCCCCTTTTCTTGTTTTTATTTCCCTCTGACTAGCTTTCCTTTTTTATCCTTATTTGCCAACATATGGTTGGTTTTGGTTATTTGGCTTTTTAGTGAAACAGAGAGTCCCAAAAGTTTTGTATTGGGGACATGAATATTTTTAGATACTACCTGAATAAACTATTCTTTTTCATCAAATTGTTTGAGAACCTATATAGCAGAAGAGCCAAACGATACCTTCTTAAATAAACAAGAATCTAAGATTTCAGACTTTATATCATCAGCAAACTTTAGGTTATGTACCCAAGCATATCTTTTCAACCCTACAGTAGTAACAGTGGTCTTAGATATAGTATCCAGACAATAATACACACTCTTCAAAGCATGTTTGCATTTCTGGGGCAAATTAGAAAAAAATTAATTCAAAAAATAGCTTTCTTCTGAAGGAAGTGTGGTAACAAGTTCCCTCAGACTATCAATATAACAAAGCATAAACTTCCACATGTATGCCTGATAAATGAGGACTTTGAAAGTGAAAACATTCTCTTTCCTATACGATCCAACTCCTTGTCTTCTTTGCCACCAGGTGAAGGGTTAGTGCTAAGTAACAACCTGTTTCCAGCAGGTGATGCAGTGGATATAGCTGCTGGGTTTAATCTAAGGTAAAATAAAGAAATGTATTAATCTGAGGCACTTTATACAATGTATCTTCTTTTTTAGGGACTGATGGCTGGGTATCAGGATGATTGCAGGTGGCATTTGTCACATCCTCTAGGGATGGAAGTATAGGAGGGATGGGTGAGGGATGAGGAATATCCATTTGTAGCATATAATATCTGCTCATTTTAGGGGGAACATCTATTTGTTGCCATAAAAATATATTATTCATCCTGGCTATGGTGTGATTAAAAGAAAATTCCTCCACGATAAGAGTTAATATTTTCAACACAATCAGAAAGTTGGGCTTGTGAATCTGAAGAGGAAGAAGCCCCATTTATGTCATACTTAGAATCATCAGACCATATTTCCTCATGAAATTCTTTAAAGGTTATGACCCCCTGTAATGGCTTCTGGACATCAAGATTCATAGCCTGCACTGCATGTCTTGCTAAGGTAAGAAAATCATCTCTCTTAACTGTAATTACTTGAGCTAAACAATGTTTAATTTTTTTGTGTTTTCTTTGCAGGAGTCCCTGTGGAACAAGACTGATTTGAAGGAAAGATGTCTGACTGGTCTAATGGACTCTTGCCTCAGTTACCCCATGAAGAATCTTCCCGAGTGTCTCCCAGTGCTAGAGAAGGTGTGTCTTTCATGCCCATGTGGGACACTGGAACAGCTGAAGAGGATATGGCTGATCATGTTGGCTGAATAGACTACAGCAGAAAAGCCAGAAAGGTAAGTGAGTTGTCTGAGGAACAACCAAAGACCAATGCAGGTTAACACATTAACAGCTAAGGTAAGGAACAACCAATTACCACTATAGGTTAACACATTAACAGCTGAGGTAAAGACTGAGCCTTTGGTAACAGCAACTGTTCATTAGCAAGTGCTTTTCTCTTTCTAGAAACAGCAGGAGTGGAACCAGCAAAGCTTGAGTAAGTATCCACATTGTAGCTGAGGAAAAGATGACAAAAATGTTAAGCTTTGCTGGACAGAGTCAGTCAGAGGCTAAGTTGTCATCTAGTGTACACAAGCAGCACACTTGCACTCACACTTCCTGTCCCAGCCCCTTTACAAAGCAAAAGTACAAGCAGAACTTAAATTCCCTGTCAGTATTCATTTTACCAAGTTAAAAACACTGACAGAAAAAGAAAAATGGCAGGTAGGCTGTCATGAAGTGAACTTTAGCACTACACTGTAAAAACACATCCCGGCCTGCCCATCCCAAAAATAAAACCTTTAATCACAAGTATAAAAGTATATAACAAACAGAACACGTATTTTCACAAAATTAGCCCCTAATTAGTTAAATAACACAGGTAGCTATAAATAGTGGTCTCTATCAGAAAACTTTGAATATTGATAAAAAAATAAATAAATTCTAAGTTTCATAAAGAGGGCATACTGCTTTTAGTCAGAAGATAAAAATAAATAATATTTTCTTAAAAGAGCAACAATTTCTGTGTGGAAGGGTTTCCCAACAAGCACTTATACACCAAAAATGAAGCTCATAGCGATTGCTCCTCCAGTGAGAGATGTTTCTCCTCAACATGGCAAGAAATTACTAAAGAAGTCTCCACTCTGATTGCTGATTTCTCTCCTTTGCACTGGACAATCAGCAGTCAGAAGTAGGGATATATATGTGTGTGTGTGTGTGTGTGTGTTTGTGTGTGTGTGTGTGGGGGGGTCAGAGCTTTGTAAAGTTGGCCCGTTGTAGTTTCTTAGGTGGGGAGACAACCCATATAGCGTAAATGTTACTGCAGCAGTGGGAATGGTGAACATCTAGAGTAAGAATGAAATGCAGTAATTTTAGTAACAGAGTCACCCAATGCTAGCGAAATATGCATCTGCCTTCTTTATTAAGATGTTTTTAAGTCATTTCCACAATAAAATCTGATCAGTAATTTATGTCTTTAGGCAGAGAGTTTCATGCACAGGGTGCTAATTTGGAAAATGATAATTCACCAACTTTAAGTATGAAAGAGGGCTTGACCAGTAATAATTGAATTGTTATTTCTGAAAGAATGAGTCTGATATAGTGAGGTTTTAGTTAACACCAACCTCTTAGAGCAATAATCAGGGGCAAAGTCAAATAATAAAAAAAATATTTATTTATTTACATTTTGTTGATCAGTTTAGTCCCACAAAGCTAATGGCCTCTTTTCAGGGGTGACTCCACTACAGTTAATACTACATGCTGAGGCTTGGCCATAGAAGTGAATGAAGTATAAGGGATTCATTTATGAAGCCACTATATCCCCATGGCTTCATTAATTAACAATGGTGCTCACATCATCATCACCTGCAGATCATGCCCCTAACAGCTGACATACAGGTCAGCTGTCCGCTTTGGCCCACCCTAGTTCCCCTGCAGTTGAGTATTATACAGTGTATGCCTGACTAGCACCTTAGGACTCTATTACAGTTCCCATATTGAAAACAGTGAAAAGATGTCATTATTGCATGTGATAGGAGCATCACACAGCATTTCAAAACCCATCACTAGTAGTGGCCACTGTGGCAGGAGTGTAGTCAGAATTTTTCAAAATATACAGGAACCTCTTTCTATATACCATCATTTTCACCACACTTATACATACACACACACATATAGCAGTGCACCTTTTGGAATGGCATACATTTTCAATACTTAAGAAAACTATAACTTAATAAAATAAAACCATAAAAATATGCCAAGACTTTCTTTTTTTCTTTTGAATTATTTTGTGCCCCCCTTGGGTCAATCTTTAAACCCATCTGGCTCCCCAGTGACCCACATCCATGCTGGGTCTACTAGCTTATCTCCTACTCCTGTTACTTACTCTAGTATTGCTGGCACTGGTCATGGAGTCTAAGGGAATCCTGCTGGTTCAGCCATTCCTTTGCATCCATTTTTTTTACCTTTATATGCCCGACCAACTCCCTTCCCTGTCTCCCATACTCACCTGAGGGCAACTTTCCTCTTTGGACCATACCTTCCCTAAGGGAGTGTCATCACTGAATGCCCTCTCACTCAAGACAGGTAGTCCTAACCCTCCATGCTGCTCTGTCAGTCACCCAAGCCACTTATTCAACCTGAATCGATTGGGCAATAGTCAAGGAGTTATCCACCTACACCACAGGGACAGCCCCACGGCTTTCTTTTTCATTTCTAGTTTAACTCATTGCATAAAATAAAAAAAAGATGTTTTGGAAGACATACTCAAATCTGGCCACAAGTGGAATGGAGCCCTAGGTAAATGACTTCACGGGGATCCCTTGCTTCCCACTGTTTTTCCACCTGCATCACTCCCAGTGCTTACCTAGTTTTCTCCTGTTCTGGCCTCACTATGCATCCAGATGTACTCTTTCTTGTTTTTCTTTTCACACTTTGTCTTACTGTTTTACTTTATCCTCCATCCTTTCCACACATCAGGCTAAGATGGTAATGCAATAAACATAGAAGAAATGGTTGCTTTTAGTGGGTGGGATGAGGTCCTTAGAAGCCATAGGATTTTATTATTATGAGAAATTCATTAGACAAAAGTGTTAGAATAGATTTATTTAAGTAGAATTTTATTGTATATCATGCTGCTGCTACCTTTATGTAAAGTTAAGATAGGAAAACCTAACCATGTTTTGTTGATTGCTAAGTTGAAACATAAATAGGGCATTGTTAAAATTACATTGTTAAGCTATAATATGAATATTTTCAGGCTGCAATATAAATAGGACATTGTTAGAAGTAACATTGTTATACACATGAATGGAAGGGTTGTTAGGTACATGATATTCCATGGCTACATGAGTAGATATAGAAAAGTTTAGCTGTTATTGCTTATTAAGCATATTTTTAGGTAAAGCAGGTCATGACCATATAGCTCCACTTAAAAATATATTCCAAACGTTTTCAGCATGGTACTGGGCTTTAAACTGCCATCTGAATGGTAAAGTTTATGAGATATTGTAACAGTCAGCTGATTAACTGTCATTAGTCAGGAAGAGAAATTTTACTGGACATCAGGTTGTGAAAAGCAATTGTCATGAGATGGAAAACAAAACTTTACTGGACATGAAAAAAATAGAGGTAAGATATCAAACAAAATAAAAAGGTATTTATTGGTAGCATTAACATAAAAAGGTGTTAAAAAGTATTACACATATTTAAAAAGAAGAAAAAAACACCAGGGCTGAAAAACCAAGAACTGCATATTCTTGTACTTTCAGTGTCTAAAGTTAGCTGTATTTATCTATCTATGTATCTATGTATCTATGTATCTATCTATCTATCTATCTATCTATCTATCTATCTATCTATCTATCTATCTATCTATCTATTTATTTGTCATTTGTTTACCGGGAAAGTCCAACTGGGTGATGAGGTACCCATTTTCAGCGGAGGCCAGGAGAGAAAAGCTCCAGATATATAGGGTTAACATAATGAAAAACTAGACAAACATAATAAAGTCATAACATTCAAGCACATTTACTGGAAAAGCTAACCCAGACTCTGCCACAGCTTGCTGTGAGGGAAAGGTTAGTTTACTTTTGATTTCTGGTACTTTGTATTACTTTATTGCCATTTTCTATTTTGTATACTGTGATTTGTTTTCTTTACACTGTGTTTTACTTGTATTCTGCTTTTAACTGCATATTAAAACTTGAAAAGAGACCACAGTTGTGTCTCTTGTGAGTCAGACAAAAATTAGAACAGGTCAATTAAGCAGTCGCACAGAAGTTAGAACAGGTCAGTTAAGGTTAATCATCTGTGAACTGAGGGGGTGGAGTTAGGAACTAAACCTTCTATTTAAGAGGTAAAATAGAATATTTCAAAGCTTTGCTGGAAAAGTTCACCCAGACTCTGCCACAGCTTGCTGTGAGGGAAAGTTTAGTTTGCTTTTGATTTCTATACTTTGTATTACTTTATTGCCTTTTTCTATTTTGTATACTGTGATTTGTTTTCTTTACACTGTGTTTTACTTGTATTATGCTTTTAATTGCATATTAAAACTTGAAAAGAGACCACAGCTGTATCTCTTGTGAGTCAGACAGATTTTGTTTTCCACCCTGCCACCCTGTTAGTGTTGTGTTCTTAAATACCACTGTCTTTCTAGTTGCCTGCCCGTTATATTAATTTAACCATATATCTCCTTCCCTCTTTCCTTTCACTGGCTGGTGTGAGTAAGCACAAAATTATCATTTTGTGAAATCACTCCCTTTCAGCTATTTAAATTTATTGGCCATCCCACTGTATTCTATAGTACCAGAATACAAAAGGGCCCACCCCCTTTCAATCTATTTGCTCTTTTCCCATGGATATGAACTTTCTTACTGTCTCCATTACCCACTTGGTGGATATGGGCATTCAGAGGCAATTCAGAAATTGCCTCACATTTACTGACAACCAGTTAATTCTCAAACAAACTGATATGGTATGTGAGAGATGTATTTACACAATGTCACTGGAGGGAAAGCTCTAACATAAAATTACTCCTAAAGTCAATAAGGTTGTCAGTAGTACACACACTGTACCTGTCCCACACAATTCAAACCAAACTTATTGACCCACATATGCTGTGACACTTAAATGTAACCTTTATAAACCGCAAATACCTCCTAGGAAGTACACATAACAAATACCCTCATCAGCCCCAAATGGACTCTTTCAAAACAACACCCACATCAACACATAGAGCTACATCTCATGGAGTCTCTACTTCTAAGCCCATAAGGCAAGCCACCACACAATCCAACCTTCTAGTCATTGGAGACTCCATCGTGAGACACACTGATGTCTCTCTAACCAGACTGAGTAAGGAGAAGGTTATGGTCAGTTGCTTATCAGGGGCGAGGATCCACCACATTACACAGGCACTCAGGTCATTGGACTACAATTACCAATATGACTCAGTCATAGTCCATGTGGGAGTAAATGACCTGAGACGTACCTCCCTAGACTATATGAAGAGAGATATCACGGCGCTCTTGGAATATTTGTCTCAGGCTGGTATGAGCCTAGCATTGAGCAGCATTTTACCTTCTCCAAGGATGATGTCACAATATGAACAAAAGATGATTGACTTTAATAATTAGCTTAGTTTCTGGTGTCAGTCTCAGGGGGTGCAATATTTGTCAGCATGGAAGGAGATGGTCAACAGACCACGCTGCTTTGTTAGGGACGGTCTGCACCTCTCACCGCTAGGCTTTCGAATATTAGCTAAAACATTGTCTTCCCCATAGTGCCTTTTATTGGGCAATGCCACACTGAAAATACTTCCGACATAACAAATCAAAACCAAGAAAATCTAATGGTATTACTGCTCAATGCTAGGAGTCTAAACAAAAAAATCCACTCCCTAGACACTCTCTTTACCCTAGAGAATGCTGACATCTGTGCAGTCACTGAGACATGGTTTAAAGCTTTGGAGAGCACACCAACAGTGCTAGGTTCTAATGCCTTCTACACATTTAGGCCAGCTACTTCACAGACAGGGACTAAAGGTGAAGGTGTCTCTATTTACATCAAAGATAAATATACTTCAAGGCTGGTCAAACAGGATAATGCACTTGAGCTGCTCCATGTTCAAATCACCATAGGCAAAATCTAATACACTTCCATGCAAGCTATAGGTCCCCCTCTATGACCCAGGAAACCCATACAATGTATTTAAGCTTATTAGAAACACTAACCCTCCAACCCAATATCATATTCATGGGTAACTTTAATTGCCGCACTATTAACTGGGAATCTTATATGAAACCAAATATACATGCACAGAGATTCCTGGATTTTGTAAACACAAACTCACTGGACCAGATAGTCTATGCACCAACTAGAGGTGAAACCATACTGGATCTGGTACTTACTAATATGGGAGAGTGCTGCACACCCCCTACTGTAATGCCTTCGCTGGTAAGGTCAGACCACATAATGGTCTCCTTTGAAGTAAAAATGAAACCTGGACCCCCAGCTAAACCCAGAATATTCAGAAACTATTCTAAGGCTAACCTCCTACTATTAAGTGAGAACCTGGCAAAATTTCAAGCCCCCATATACCCTGAGAAAACTGCTGCCTATGCAGAACTGTTCACAGAAACCCTGGACAAGCATGTTAATAGCTGCATAGAGGCAGCTGTACCGACCAGGAAGAAGTACAGAACTAACTCAAAAAACAAGCCACCCTGGTGAAATCACAAAATCAATAGGCTGTATAACAAGAGGAAGAAAATCATGGCAAAAATTAGGAGGTGCAGCATCCAGCAAGATAAAAGCACTCTCAACAAACTAAACAAACAACTCAGGGGACAAAGTCTACAAAAGCCAAGTTTGAGGTAAGTTTGGCCTCCTAGGCCAAGGACAACCACAAAGCATTCTTTATCTATGTCTGCAACCTCAAAGGCAATACACAGTCATTTGCAGAGTTCATTGTAAATGGAGCCACCTATACTGTCTTAGCCAGAAGACATAGCAAACCTTCTGGCTGATAAATTCAGGTCCAACTTTACCCCTCTCTCCCCTTCAACCTTCTCTCAGGAAATATCATCAAATATAACTCTGTCTACTATCACTGGGAAACAAGTCCTTAATGCTCTCTCTAAGACCAATAACACTGCATCAATGGGCCCAGACAATAACCCAGGATGCCTTGTAAATAGCATGAAACATGACCTATCAGGTCCTCTGGAATTACTATTTAACTGTAGCCTCCAAACATATTTCGTACCTCATGAATGGAGAAAGGCAACAGTCATCCCTCTGCACAAAGGTGGACCATCTACAGACTATTGAAACTACAGACCCATAAGTCTCACTAGTCTTATATATAAAGCAATGGAAAGAATTATCATGGAGATGATCAATAGAGATATAGTAAACCTCCAGACACTGGTCCCAACCCAATTTGGTTTCATCAAGTTCAGATCATGCCTACTCAACCTGGTAGACTTCTTTGAGAAGGTCACCAAAGCAATGGATGAGGGTAAAATCATTCACACTGCTTACCTTGACCTGGCCAAGGCATTTGACACAATGCCCTACTCGAGCATTGTTGACAAACTCAGGAGGTTAGATGCAAACCCATATGTCACCTGGTGGATAGCCAACTGGCTCACAGACAGGACCCAGGAAGTTAGAATTGGGGAGTCCACCTCTACAAAGAGGCCAGTCACAAGTGGAGTCCCTCAGCGATCAATCCTTGGTCCGCTCCTTTTTGGCATTTACTTCTCAGAAGTCAAGGCCATTGTCAGTGGTCTCCAGCTGACTAAATTTGCAGATAATTGCAAATTAGGAGCTGTCATTGAATCTCACACTGACACAGACAAAGAACTGGTGTCAGAGCCATGGACTAAAACTAAACGCCAAGAAATGCATAATAGTGCTGTTTGGGAAGTCATCCATCTCTGGTAACAATTATATTGATAACACACCCCTTAAAGTTGACCCAGTAGTCAGGGACATAGGGACACACATAGATAGTAATCTAGCCTTTGACCATCATGTGTCTACAGTGATGAGGAAATCATTCTATGCTGCACAACTTATAAACAAAGGTATAGCATCTAAGTCCATGGAAGTCATTGCTCCACTGTATTTGACATTCGTCAGACCTATCATTGAGTACAATGCCCCCTTTGGTATGTACCTAACCAGGCATATCTAACAACTGGAATGTCTACAGAGGATTCTCACTAAAAGAATACAGGGTATTAGTAAAATGTCCTATGCAGACTGTCTCAAGGCCATATCCCTGTATTCTGTCTCCTACAGACCTTTGAGGGGAGATCTATGCCTTGCATACAGGACATTGTCAGGCCCCACTCTGATGGATCTACTGTATATCCACAAAACAAACAACACCAGCATTACCCATTCTAAACCTTGTCTGTGATACAAATAGGACCTGTTGGAGAGCTAGATATGTATCCCAGAGACTACTGCCTCTGTGGAACAGGCTCCCTATCCATGTGAAACAGAGTTCCTCCCTAACCCAGTTCAAGTGCAACTTGGACAATTGGATGGGAAACTGGAAATGCATCCCTGGTTTGGCACCTATGTCTCTGATGCAAACAGGTAACCTATAATTCCAAAAAAAACACCCGATAAACAAGTGAATTTAACCACAACTCACTCCAGAGATAACAGCACCTGTAATGTGGTCCGCTGAAGAAAAAATTCACAAAACACGCATAAAATCCAGTGAATTTAATTACACAATCACAATGAAATAAACAAATATCTCATGTCTCTAGTGCCTCGGCTACCATTTGCCTTTAAAGAGCAACCTGTAAATGGTTAAGGTAACCTGTAAATGGTTCATCTCCCAGGTTCATGCTTGCACTTATCAAAGGTATCAGAACTCGTCAGAGATTTGGGATATATGGCTATGCTTAAAAAGGTCCTTGTTTTCATTAGCCTAGTAAACACCTATGAACCTACGAACACATTAGTTTATCAGAATGAAAACTTAACAGACATAATAAAGTCATAATAAAGTCATAACATTCAAGTGCAAAATTTGAAAACTACACATTAGTCTGTCAGAATAAAAACTCAGCAGACATAATAAAGTCATAGTATTCAAGCATAAATTATATGGAAAGCCTGATAGTACTAAGATGCAGCATTATTTACATAATAGGTGATTGATTATCATAATGATTATTTATATTTCTAGAGGTCATGAAAGACAGATTATATTGGTGAAAGCATAGGATAGTGTGAGTAGAGAAGGGTAGGGTGTGATAGAGGGGAGAGTAGGAATAGATGTGGAAAAGGTATGAGTGTAACCTCAGTGGAGTATGTGTAGAGGAAGGGAGGTTACTTTAAGTTAGTAGTGGAGACAGAGAGAGTAGAGGTAGAAAAAGGTATGCAAGTACCTCAGCCTGCTATTGTTTAGATTCAGTTTTGTGATTCTCGACAAGTTACTAAGTTCTGTTCAAAAATAAACTAGACTGCCATGTGCCTTGGTCTCCAAGAGATTTATTTCAGTTCTTCAGCTTCATATTTACAGCTGCTTAACTAGCTAGGCTCAGGAGATGTAACAGAAATACATTCCTCCATTCAGACACAGATAACGGAAGGACAAGCCAGACCAGCCAGTTGACAACATGACCAGAAGGGTAAATCAGTTGCAACAGAGACTGAGAGAGAGACTAAAAATGGATCTGCAACAGACATCCAGATTACCAAGTCAGTGTGAGAAATACTCAGAGTACTATGCACATCTTAGGACATGCTGAATAATTCTTCTCTTTCTAAAGGAGAAGGTAATAAGGTAATGAGTCAGACAACCTGTGCTAAATGCAATGCAGTAGACAAGAAAACTCTTAAGATACCACCAAGGTATTAGCTTTGTTTTTACCTAAAGTATGCTTATTCTGCTTTGGCTGAATTGCAGTGAGTCTTTGTCTCCAAGAGATTTATATCAGTACTACAGATTCAAATTTATATTTATCAGTAGAAGCCACCGGCAGCAGGACTTTTTTTAATGTTTTGATTCAATGATGGCCCGAATTAAACTCATGAGTAAGGAACAAAACTTGGTGTTATATGCTTCTGTTAAGGGAGAAATAAGTTGTGCCTAAGGTTTAATGTCCAAAGATGACAAAACAGTAGTTCCAATAAACTAAGAAGGCAGATGCTTCTGAAGATGAATAAATAATGTGTGGGAATAGTGCCTGTCTTGCTATCTCCCTCCAAAAAAAATCAGTCAGTGCAACCTGTATTGTTTGACTGGGATGAAACTGAAAGAACAAATGGCCAAGGTCATATATTTCAAATTATTGTTGCCATTCTTATACACAACATGCCTTCTCACCCCTGCTCTCAATAGAAAGCCAAATTCAGTGTAACCATATGAAGTTAAACTGGGAAGAATATGAAAGAGCAACTGGCCATGGCAATATGTTTCAACTTGTTACTGTCAGATGTAAACACATGGCATGTCCCCTTACTCCAATAATCAAATGACAATCACAAGTATACATCTGATATTTGTGAAGAAAGTACCAAAAGATCAGAGTAATATATTCCAACCTGCTGTTCCCAAACAGTACACTGATCCTAAACAAGCTACAGCAAACTTGTATGCACAGCTCTAATGTTTGATTGTAAAGAAAGTTGAAGGAAAAATGACCACACTGCTCACAGCCCCTACACAAACTGACCTCTGATTTTTGATTGTATGGACAGTTAAATAAAAAAATGACCACACTGTCCCAGGGCCTCACACAAGCTATAGTAATCTTTTATGTACATGTCTGAGCAGGGACAATTTTAGACTAGTTGGCGACCATAGCAGATGATAAGGATTGGAACCAACTACTAAGCCTGTGTTCAAAATCCTCTTATGTAGCTGGAGATCTGGTTGCTACCAGGCCACTAGATGCTCTGAGAGTCTAGATGTTTTCAGATGTATTTTATTTTTGAAAGATAATTAGTTGTTAAGTGTCCTTTTCTTTGACTGCTAGTCAGGAACATGTGTCACCAATATTATGTGTATCCTCAAAT
The DNA here is from genome assembly GCF_019279795.1 of Protopterus annectens. NCBI lineage: Eukaryota > Metazoa > Chordata > Ceratodontiformes > Protopteridae > Protopterus > Protopterus annectens. The sequence continues at coordinate 770,245,632 of NC_056744.1, forward strand.
AAAATCAATGATATTATTTCCATACACTTACACACATGTGCATACACACACACACACACACACACACACACACACACACACACACACACACACACACACACACACACACACACACACACACTTTTCTAGAGGCAAATTAGAGAAATGCTAGTTCACCTACATGATATCTTTGAGGTGTTGTATGAAATCAGAACACATGGGTAAAATCCACACAGAGTCAGAGAGAATAGGCTCCACACAGAAGCAACTACAGCAAACAACTCAACTAGAGAGCCAAGCAGTATGAAATATTAAACCAACTCAGTGCGCCACCATGCCAGTGATTAGTTATTCTCAAATGCATCCTACCCAGACCACCAAAGCTAGACAATTATTGAGTACAGTACTGATGATTGTGGTGGAAAGTGAACTTAACTATGGCCAACATTTTACTTTTAGGTACACTGCAATCCCCCATGTATGTGTGTGTATATATATATATATATATATATATATATATATATATATATATATATACATACATACATCTGTAAAAAATAACAATGATCATTTTACACTGATTTCAGCAAATGCAATGCATTGTGTGATACAGCTTTTCTGTGCGAACTACTGACTTTAAGCCAAGAAAACTGTGGAAAGCACCTAAATGGGTGGGACTAATTGGAAGGAGGTAGGGCTCTATTATGGCAGGTCAATGGCCATTACCTGTGATTAATCAACAGATGGTAGTATTCGCTTTCATCCACAGACTGTCTCAGTACCCACTCATTATAGCCACTTTATTGACCATATGCACCTCAGATGTCTGCCTAAAATCAGCAAGGCCCGCCATAGGTAAAATGGAGCACTAGACAATCAACTCCATGCACCCCTGTTCTGTACATCTGCAGTGTGCTTCCAGGCCCCACAGCATCCAGATAGATTACTTTTTTTCTTGCACTTTAACTTACTTTTAAGCTTCCCCCATCCTTTTGACACACTCTAAATAGCAAAGACTCTACTATAATAATTTTGGAGCAAGTAGCTGAATTAAGAGGTAGTCTGGGGATTACTAGCCTCCCAGAAGTCATAGAGTTCTAGAAGCTCTGATGTGCATCTTAGGGAATTTCTTTACATTTTGATCCAATGATGGCCTGAACAAAAAAGTAATGAATAAGGAAAGAAAATTGTGGCTAAAGCTTAACATTTAAAACTAACAAAATAGCAGTTCCTCATTAAGCTGTGAAAACAAATGCTTGCAAGGATATGTAAACCTTATCTGGGAATACATCCTACCTTCCTACCCCTTCAAAAAAGGTAACCTTCTGTGTACCCCTCTAGTGTTTAACTGGGATGAAAGTAAAGGCCGAAATGGTCAAAGGCATACATTACATTTGAGGGTCTGGGAGAAAAAAATCAGAGACCTGGAAAAAACCCACAAAGAAAGGGAGTACATGCAGACTTTACAAAGAATAAATCACAGCCAAAAACTCATCCACAGAGCCAAGCACTGTTATATGGCAACACTATATGTTCAGCCGCTACAGCAGTGATCAATGTTACATACACATAGTACTCAAGCTGGCACAGGCAACCACTTATGGTGTATAATGTTTGTGACACCCCTGCACTGGCCCAGTAATCGAGGAGCCTCAGGTCTCACCACTAGCACCAGTGAGGGCTGTACACTTGGGAAGATGACAAGTATACACACAGTAAAGTACAATTTCCCTTAAGAGCTCACAGAGATCACAGTCAGTCTGGAGCTGGTTTCTCCCTCTTTCTCCAGATCCCCAATAAGACTTCCCACTGGCACAGCTATATAGTTGAGATCTCAGCTGAGTGGCCAAGCTAAGACCTCCAGCAGCCTCTCTGTCCAACCAGTGCTTCATGTCCCTACCCTAGTAGCTGACACACACACACATTGACATTTGATTTATATACAAACACACACACACACCTGAGGAAGGCTGGCACAGGTTTACTAGCTATGCCCCCTTCGGCCTAGACTATAAGGTAGTTGTAGCTGCCACCAGCCACTACTTATCAGCTACTTAAGGCCCTTAACAAAGGTTGTCCAATCCTACTGTGTAATGTTACTAATATTGCAAATGGTAGTCTGACCAAGAGCAAGGCTATTTAAGAATGGCCTGTACAGTGTCACCAAATACATATGTAAATACTCTCAGAGCTTAAATACGTCTCACAAATATCAGCCACAAAGGTAGGTTTAAATATATTTAATAATAAATAATAAAAGAATAAGACAATCCTCAGTAAACAAACACAGTTACTTCAGAGTTCAAAATCAAAGGAAATATTTAGAACAGCATTGCAAGACAGTCTCAAATAAATGAAAACATCTAAACTATACTTCACTATATTCTTAACTGTATCTAAGAGAAATTACTGTACCCTAGACTTACTTATAGCAAGGCAAGTGCAGATGATAGTGATGACTGGATGTTCTTGTTAGGTCAAAGACAAAGTACAAAATGCCCAGTCATTCTCTGAGAGAGTTCTTAAATTAATATCAAATATTACTACTAGGTTAGCTTGGATGACATCACATTTTGTCACCTGACTTTAGTTCCCAAGCTACCCCCATTGTCAGAAAGTAAAAGCATTTTTAAGATATCTCTGTGAAAAATACAGTACATATCCCTCAGATGTTTGCAGATCCTGAAAGCCATAAAACAATAAAACACTTATGCATCTCAAACCTAGTAATTACTTCTCTTCCAAGACAATACAAAAAACTTCTAGCTCTAGACATTATGTCTGCCACACTGAAACTGAGAGACGACTTTTATAGCTCATTCATAAAATAATTTAGTTTCAACTTATTTTCTTGAAGTTTTGCAAGTTAACATTTTATGTCCCAGTTTCTACTGTTAAAACATATGCAGTTACACAATTACAATAGTTTATATGCATTTCTTTTCCAAGCTAGCAGGGCATGCTGTGGTTGCATTTAACTCAGTACATAACATACAGTTCTGTATAAATCATGTCAATATTCACAAATGACATAGAATTATTTACAAAATTCCAGCTAGCTGGGCTGGCAGTATTTCCCTTGTGTCACACTTCTTCCCTCTCAAAACTCAAGCTAGCTTTTAAAGTGACCCTTGAGAAACTTGCTTGTAGATACCTTACTCCATTCCCTGTCTTGAGATTTCATCTGCCTTGGCATTGCTGACCCCAGTACAGTGCTGCACTGTCCCATCATATGCCTGCAACCCTAGGCTCCACCATAATAATATAGGATTTAGCTGGCTGGCTCCCTGCAGCCATAAATCCCCCTCAGACTTGTCCTGCCTTGTACTGCAAATACTTAGCACAAGGGCCTCCCTGTCATGGTAAGGTTTCATCATGTTAACATTGTACAGTCTGTGCCCCTGCCTTCTGCCTCCTGCCTAGCAGTTCTACCATGTAGTTAACTTCACTGACCTTCCTTACCACCTTGTAGGATCCCTCCCAAGCTGCCTTTGGCTTGTTGTGTCTGGCAGGAATGAGAACCATTACCTGTTGCCCTACAGCATACTCTGTAGCTCAAGCATTCCTGTCAAACCAGACCTTTTTGTGCAGTTGGCCTTCTGCCAGGTTTTCCCACGCCAAGCCCATAAGTTCCCTGAGCCTTGTCCTGAGGTTTAGGACATATGCCACAACAGTCTCCTTGTGGGATTCACACTTGCCCTCCCACTCATCTCAAATCAAATCTAGAGGTCCACTCACCATATGCCCATACAGCAACTCAAAGGGTGAAAAACCTGTGGATTCCTGGGGCACCCCATAGCATCATCTTGAGTGTACAGTTTAACCTCTGAGCAAGACCATTAGTCTGGGGATGGTAGAGGGTGGTCTTTAAGTGCTTCACCCCACAGTACTTCCACAGACAAGCCTGCAGGTCTGACCTGAAATTGGCACCTCTGTCAGTCAGTATTTCTTTTGGGAAACCTACCTTGATGAAAATCTCTAACAAAGCATCTGTCACCTTTTCTGCCTCAGTGAAGGACAAAGCCACTGCCTCAGGGTATCTGGTAGCATAATCTACTACCACTTGAATATACTTTTTCCCTGTGGAACTTGGGGTACTCAGAGGCCCCACAATATCCATAGCTACCCTCTGAAATGGCTCCTCAATCACAGGCAAAGCCATCAAAGGAGCTTTCACCTTGGCTCCTGCCTTGCCTACCTTTTGGCACTGCTCACAGGTCCTGCAGTATCCTGTTACATCTCTAGAAATCCCAAACCAATAAAAGTTCTGCATAATTGCATCTCTTTTATGTTTTATGCCCATATGACCTGCGAAGGAAATATTATGGGCTATGGCTAGAAGTGCCAGATGGTAGGCTTTGGGTACTACCAACTGCTGTATTCTCTACCCTCTAGCCGTCCCTTAGGGATACACTCTCTAAACAGTAATCCTTTGTCCAAGTGTACATATTCCCATTTTCCTTGACAATCAGGTGCCTCACTAGCTACCTCCCACAGGACTTGTAATGTAGGGTCTGAGAGCTGAGCCTGCCTCAGCTCTCTCTTGGTAACCCTTCCCAAATCCCCTTCCACAGGAAGTCTGGCATCCTCTGACAGTGGTGCATCACTGTCAGCCTGGGTACTACTACTCACATCTGCCCTTGCAGTCACTCTGTCCAAGGGAACATTAGTACCCACAAACAGCTGTGGCTCACCTTCAGTCTCACTGCTACAGGGTAGCCCCCTCCCTAAAGTAACTACCTCAGCAGTCCTGGCTGCAAATGTGTGGTCTGTCTGGGTCTCCCCCAGGCTACCAGACCCACATGCTTGTCTCCAAGCCTGTCTGCATGTAACTGCATCACACAGGGTACTGCATTATCAAAATCATTCCCTATCAGGACATCTGCAGAGATATCCTCAAACACACCTACTTGCTTGCTTCCTTTTTCACCCTCCCAGTCAAGGTGAACCCTAGCTAAAGGTATTTGGAATGGGGCCCCTCTTTAGCTCTGACTGGAGAAGACTGCCCAAGCAAGTAGTGCTCCTCTTTAACCATTGCAGACTTCACAATGGTTAGGTCAATATCCGTGTCTCTGTTAGCAATGGCCTCTTTCCCATTTACTAAGCTAGGATATAACCTCTTGTGGTAGGTTCTTACCCTTGTTGTCTCGAGACAACTTACTGCTGGCATTTTGTCATTCCCTCTTACTGGCTGTCGCACATTTTGTTTCCCACCTTGCCTCTGTGGACATCTATATGCTACATGGCCCCACTGGTTGCATTTAAAACATTTAACCCTTGGTCCTGGATGTGTACCTGTTTCTAGTTGCTTCCCCTGCTACTGGCAGACTCTGTTGTGGCAGTTTGGGCTGCCCACCATGGGTTCCCTTAGACTCATGAGCAGCACTGGGTGTCCCTTTCCTGTGCAGGGATGCCCTGCTTGCTAGGTATAGGTCTCCCTTCTTCTCCAACTCATCTGCAGTAGTGTATTGTCTATCAGCTAGCCAGATTCTCATGTCCTCAGACAAAGTGCTAAGGGCTTATTCCCTCACCAAAAGGTCTGTCAGCCCTTCAGAAGTGGTGACCTGACATCCACTCACCCACCTATGAAAATAAGTGCTTAGTTCAGTAATATATTCACACACACTTTCATCTGCTTTGCGTCTATGCTCACGAAACATTTTTCTATAAGCTTCAGGTGATAACTTAAAACATTCTAAAAGACAATTCTTTACCATATTATAATTTAAGCAATCAGTATCAGACAATTTAGAAATAGCAGTTACAGTTTTAAAATGGAGTAAGGAGGTCAGGAACTGGACCCAGTGCCCTTGGTCAACATTATACTATTTACATACCCTTTCAAACATATGAATGAAGCTATCAAAATTATCCTCCTCTGTAAATTGTGGAAGAAATTTACTGACCTTTGTTGCTTCTGGGGTTTGGCTACTCCTTTCCCCATTACCTCGATGACTCTGGCGAAGAGTCGGCATCTCCTTTTCATGTTGCTTCTGCCTCTCATTCTCCTCAGCTTCCAGACATTGCAGTTTCTCATTTTCCTCAGCCTCCAGATGTCTCAGTTTCTCATTTTCCTCAGCCTCCAGACATCTCAGTCTCTCTGCTGTTTCTATTACCAAACGCTTGGCCTCCAGCTCAAGCCTCTTTAACTTTGGATGGATTTTAAGTCCCCTGTGGAAAGGTTGAACTGTCCATTTTATGAAAGATGTATTTCTCCAAGGCCAGTCTGATTGTCCTCCTAGTTGGTATTCTGTGATGCTGCTATGACTAAAGTTGCAATAATGTCTGCTTTAGTCAGGTTAGCATGCACCAGTCCTTTAGCCTGGCACATTTCAGCCAACTGCCTCCTTGTCAACTTGCCATATTCCTCTGCTGACATGCTTGCCTGCTCTCCCTGACTAACTAAGCTAACAAAAAAATAAATAAATAAAGAATTGTGATATGAAACTCTGAATGTTCACTGTGTGGCTGATTGAGAGTACAAACACCTTCTTTAGTGACCACTGTTCACAGGCTACAGGAATTCAATATCTATGCCACTACAAGCCAATAAATATGTGATGTGGCTATCCCACTACAGCCAACCAATTAATATGCGACTCCCCTGCACTGGCCCAGTAATTGAGGAGCCTCAATCCTCACTACTAGCATCAGTGGGGAACATACACTTGGAAGGATGACAAGTACACACACATTAAAGTGCAATTTCGTTTAAGAGCATACAGAGATCACAGTCAGTCTGGGACTGGTTTCTCCCTCTTCCTCCAGATCCCCAGTAAGACTCCCTACTGGCACAGCTATAGAGTTGAGATCTGAGCTGAGTGGCCAAGCTAAGACCTCCAGCACCCTCTCTATCCAACCAGTGCTTTGTGACCCTGCCTAAGTAGCTCTCACACACACACACACACACACACACACACACACACACACACACACACACACACACACACACACACTTTGACATTTGATTTATATACAACCACACACACCTGGGGAAGGCTGGCACAGGTTTACTAGCTATGCCCCCGTCTTCCCAGATTATAAGGTAGTTCCAGCTGCCACCAGCCACTACTTATCAGCAACTTAATACCCTTAACAAAGGGTGTCCAATCCTACTGTGTAATGTTACTAATAATCCAATTGGCAGTCTGACCAAGAGCAAGGCTATTTATGAGTGGCCTGTACAGTGTCACCAAATACATATGCAAGTACTCTCAGAGCTTAAATATGTTTCACATATATCAACCACAGACAGGTTTAATATAGTTAATAATAAAAGAAAAAGACAATGCTCAGTAAACAAACACAGTTACTTCAGAGTTCAAAATCACAGGAAATATTTAAAACAACATTGCAGAACAGTCTCACATAAATAAAGAAAACATGTAAGCTATACTTCACTATATTCCTAACTGTATCTAAGATAAATTACTGTACCCTAGACTTACTTACAACAAGGCAAGTGCAGATGGTGGTGATGAGTGGATGTTCTTGTTAGGTCAAAGACAATGTACAAAATGCCCAGTCTCTCTCTGAGAGAGTCCTTAAATTAATATCAAATATTACTGCTGGGCTAGCTTGGATGACATCACATTTTGTCACCTGACTTTAGTTTCCCAAGCTACCCCCATTGTCAGAAAGTACAAGCATTTTTAGCATCTCTCTGTGAAAAATACATATCTCGCAGATGTTTGTAGATCCTGAAAGTCATAAAACAATAAAACACTTCTGCATCTCAAACCTAGTAATTACTTCTCTTTCAAGACAATACAAAAAAACGTCTAGCTCTAGACAATGTGTCTGCTACACTGAAATTGAAAGATAACTTTTATAGCTCAATCATAAAATAATTTAGTTTCAACTTATTTTCTTAAAGTTTTGCAAGTTAACCCTTTATGTCCCAGTTTCTATTGTTACACAATTACAATAGTTTATATACATTTCTATTCTAAGCCAACAGGGCATGCTGTGATTATATTTAACTTAGTACAAAACATACAGTTCTGTGTATATCATATCAATATTCTATAACTATTCTATAATATAATATAACTGTGGAGCTTTTCTCCCTGGGCCTCCACTGAAAATGGACCTACATCCAGTCGGACACTCCCGGTCAACAAATATAAATAAATAAATAAAAATAAATAATATTCACAAATTATGTATAATTATTTGCAAAATTCCAGCTAGCTAGGTTGGCAGTATTTCCCTTGTGTCACACTGTTGATGTTTAATTGTAGTGTAAAATAAAACAAAAATGACCATATTGCTACATTTATTAGATGAAGTGCAATCTATCCCACTTTTGGAGTATTCTTATATCACATACACCCCTATACCCATCAATTATAGCCACTTTATTGACTATGCACAACTCAGTTGTCTGGTTGTATTAAAAATAGTCACAGTAAAGTATTCCAGTTAGCATCATACAAATATACAATACCTCTGCAATGCCAGAAAAATGACTGCTTAACTTGAGCAAATGACAAGAGTACCAGTCACTCATCCACAGGCAGTCCCTCTAACTAGCAATTAAAGACACATTTATTGCATGTGTATACCTCAGATATCCGAGTGTAATAAAATAAAAATCACAACAAATAAAGCACTTAAAAGCAATGTTCCTAAACAAAAAGATCACCTAGACAGCCCACAGCCAAAACTATGCCTCAAAAAGCACAATGTGTGACGAAGGGGCAAATCCAAACTAGTAAAACACCCAAAACCACTCTGAGACAAAACCTTTGAATGTAGAATGTGTCAAGTAATAAATCTTTGTAACACTGATTGTGTAAAACTTCCTTTATTCATAAAACCAATACAAAACATCCATAGATTCCAAGACAGAATTTGGTAAGCGCTTTCATCTGTCCAAATGCAGACTTTATCAAAACCAATACAAAACTGGTAATAAAACATTTAAATAGTTCCATCAATTAAGACATAATTAAAAATTAAAGTGGTAACAACTTACAAATACCTATACCTTCCTATAGGACTGAGGCTTTTTCTATTAAAATTGTTTTTAAAGAAATATAGTCATTCATGCCTGGGGGTTGACAGGCATTCAGTCGAAGTTGCCATTGCAACTCACTGTTTTCAGTTCTGTTAGACCAGTTGCCCTCTCTGGCTTCCTTTGAAATAATTTCTAAAATACCAAAATGAAATCCTGAATAGTTAGAACAGGTAGTAGTGTGTCTGTACAATGCATTATTTGTGCTATTAGTGTTAATAGCATATGTGTGTTCGTAAATTCTCTTTCTAAGGGCCCTCTCTATCTTCCCTATATAAAATGCGATACACCGTTTACACATACACACAAGTATACTAAACCACTACTGTAACAACTACCTTTTGCAAGTTGAATTTTCCTGACAGGTTCCCCTACCCAAACCTCATTACTCTCCAAGACAAAAGCACAATAAAAACGTGCACCACACATTTCTTTACCTCTACCAGTGTTTTTTCTAAAGGGGTGCTCCAATAGATGTTTGATATTGTTGCCAACCTTGAAAGTAAAATTGGGACCTTTCCCTAACTTGTCAATAATATTTTTGTTGGTTTCCAAAATAACCCAATTCCTCTTCATTATCTCTCTCACTTTATGTCCAAAGGGCCCATACTGGACAACCATATTGTACACTTCTTTTTGGCTGTCTAAAGTAGTGTTCTTATTGTTTGAATTGGTACCACTAGTCAAAGGGTTTATCTCACTTAATCCTAACAAGGATGTGTATTTTTCCCCCATCCTGCTAAAAATCTCTTCTCTTGTCTGCGTGACCAGTTGGGAGGGGTGCCTCTGGCCAAAAACATATAAGTGAGTTTTTTTAGCTCTAAATTCAAGTTGGTCAGTGTGGAGCACATCCTAGCCCCTCTGATCATCTGTCCCCTGATAATATTCCTCTTAACAAAATGGGGGTGTTGACTGTTATAACTAAAAAAGCAGTTAGAATAAGTAGGTTTACGGAATACTGCTGATGTGAATTTTTCAAATCACAATCCTTAGTAGTTTTTACATCTAAATAATCAATGGTCTCGTGATCAAAAACATGTATGAATTGAAAATAGGTAGTGATTGAGTTCATGTATTTAACGAAGTCATCAGCCTTGTGTCTGTCACTCTTCCATAAAATAAATATGTCATCCAAATATCGGACGTACATTAATCAATTGTTAGTGTAACCTGAACTAAAAAATAAATCTTTCTTCCCATCTAGACATCAGTAAATTTGCATATATGGGGGCACAACTGGCCCCCATTGCAACCCCTTTCACCTGTTTGTAAAATTAATTCTCAAAAGTGATGAAGTTATTGTACAAAATTTGTTCCATCATTTCCATAACAAAGTTGACCATATTGTTACTCAAATTAGTATAATGTATCAAAGCTTCATGAAAACTTTCCAGACCAACCTTGTGGGGAATAGAACCAAATAAATCTACCACATCTATAGTAGAGAAAATTGTAGATTCTTGAAAGTAGTCAGCCTTGATTTTAGCTAAAAAGTCCCATGAGTCCTTGACTACATGTTTGACTGATTTTATAGCATCCTTTACTAGCCTGTCTACAAAAACCGCCAAAGGATAAATGGAACTGTTTTGTCCTGCTACTATTAATCTGTAGAGATCTAACTAGCAATTAAAGACACATTTATTGCCTGTGTATACCTCAGATATCCGAGTGTAATAAAAAAAAATAACAAGAAATGCAGCACTTTAAAGCAATGTTCCTAAACAAAAAAGATCACCTAGACAGCACACAGTCAAAACTATGCCTCAGCAACCCCAAAGCCAGTCATAAAAAAACACCTAACACCACATATTCTGTCACTCTCAGTGGATCTCCCAAAACTATATCCCAATGGCAAGCAAACACACTTCCCAGGATTCTTGTTCATAGGTTCATACTAGGCTATCTGCCATAGGGCATTTATAAGCCTAGCCAGAGTGTGTTTGGCTCTCGCCACCCATTTTAAATTAATTTTGCTATGCCCTTTTTCGAGGTTAGTATACTGTGCCTCTGTCTAACAGTGACACAGAAGTGATACCCGGGGTAAACCTACGATCTCCCATCCACTCATCAAGATTCCTCTTGAAGAGAGTCAATGAGGGACTCTGCCTAACCTGGACTGGGATTTTATTCCAGAGTGAAGGGAGCCTCTGGGTTATGAATCTGTCCCTCCAGCATGTCCTATTTATTTCAGTGCTGACGTTCAAGTCTCTCGAGCATGTAGCTCAATGGGATTTGGATTTTCTGAGGTGCAGCATGTCCATTAATTCCGGGTTGGACATGGCTTTATATGTCAGGCACAGATCGCCTCTGAGCAGGCGGTATGCCACTGAGTATGGTTGTCATAGGAGACTCCATTGTAAGATACATATACTGATGCCCCTCTAGCCAACATACCTCTCAACTGTGCAGATTTTTGCAGAATATCCAGATTTTGGCCTCATATTTTTGGTCTGTTCATCATAAAATTTGCAGTTTTATGGCAAATCATTGAGGACTGAAGTCACTAGATAATACTAAATAATGGAAAGCATTTGAGTTTTAGACTTCATATCCTTCAGAAAATACATAATAATGCAACACCTGTTATTCTTTCAACTTTCTAAGTTTATAGGAGCAATAATGAAAATGTGTCCCTATTTTTGGGCCTTTGTGCCCCTATTATTTCTGGATTTGTCCAGATTTCTAGCACTGAGAGGTTGAGAGATATGACGCTGAACATGGAGAAGATAGCTGTTAATTGCTTATCTGGAGCCAGGATCCACTAAATCACGCATGCACTCAAGTCATTACATCACAGGTACCAGAATGATTCCATCATAGTCCATGTAGGTTGAAATGACCTGAGAAATACTTTCCTGGACTATATGAAGGGAGAGAGACATTTTGGAGTTTTCAAAATATGTGACTCAGGCTGGTATGAGCCTAGCACTGAGCAGCATATTACCATCACAGAGGATGATGCCACAATGTGAGCAAAAAGAAAAAAAAATGCTTGATTTCAACAACTGGCTGTCTTTCTGGTGTCATTCTAAGGGGATCTAATATCTGTCAGCTTAGGAGGACATGGTTAACAGACCACATTGCTTTGGCAAGGATGGTCTGCACCTTTCAATCTAGACTGTTGAATACTGGCTAAAACTTTATTCACCCCCCCATAGTGCCTTTTTTAGGAAATGCCAGACTGATAAACCTACCAACATAGCAATAGGAACTCAAATGAACCTCAAGGTGTTACTGCTTAATGCCAGGAGCCTAAATAAAAAAACTACATTCCATCCAAGCCCTCCTCACAACTGAGAATCTAGACATCTGTGCAGTTACTGAGACATGGTTTAAAGGGGCAGAGAGTACCCCAGCATTGCAAGGTTGTAGTGCCTTCCACACTTTTAGACCAGCAGCTCGACAGACAAAGGCCAACGGTGGAGATATCTTAATATACATAACTAACAAGCATATGTCTAGGGTGGTCAAACAGGATGATGTGCTGGAGTTTCTCCACATGCCGATCACCACATACAAACTCCCATACCATATTATAGCCAGCTATTGGTCATGCTCCATGTCCCAAGAAGCTTATAATACATACCTGGACTTACTGGAGACTGTTATCATCCAACCTAACACTCTACTTATGGGAGAATTTAATTACCCCTGTATTGATTGGGTATCCTACACAACCTCAAATCTACAGGCACAGAGGTTCCTGAACTTCATAAATGCAAATACCCTTGACCAAACAGGGAATATGCCTACTAGAGGCTCCATCATACTGGACTTTGTGCTCACAAACATTTATTTATTTATTTTATTTATTTAACATTTGTTTACCAGGAAAGTCCAACTTGAAACAAAACCAATTTTCAGCAGAGTTCCTGGGAGAAACATTCCAGATGCATGTCTTTGTAATATGGGAGGAAACTGGAGTACCCGGAGAAAACCCAGACGAATGCAGGGATGAAATGCAGACTCCACACAGAAGGCACCCCAGCCAAGAATTTAACCGGAGAACCTCTTGCTGTAAGGCGGCAATGCTACGACTGCACTACTGCACTCCCCAGTCATATATGGGAGAATGCTGCAACCCCCCAAAGTCTTGTTCTCCCTGGTAAGGTCTGATCATAGAGCTGTTTCCTTCAAAATCAATTCCATAATCCCATTAAAATCAGTGCCAGTTAGGAACTATTCCAAGGCTAATTACCTTTTTTAAGTGATGGGTTGTCAAAATTCAATGTCCTTTCAAACCCCGAGAACACAATAACCTATGCTTAATTACTCTCAGAAAGTTTGTACAGCCATGTCAATGGCTGCATAGATGCTGCTGTACCTACCAGAAATAGGCCCAGGACTAGCCCCAGAAACACTCCATCCTGGTGTCATCCTAAATTAAACAGGATATACAGTAAAAGGAAAAAAAATTTGGCAAAAATCAGGAAGAGTAATTCCCAGAATGATAATAACTCTCATCAAACTAACTAGGCAACTAAGATGGCTAATTATGCCATGTAAAGCCAGCTTTGAGGTTAAGATAGCCTCTCAAGTGAAAGATAACCATAAAGCCTTCTTCGGCTTTGTCAGAAACCACAAGAGCAGCAGATAGCAATGTGTTGAACTTGTGGTTAATGGTGCCACAATCACTGAGCCTGGTAATATACCGAACATGTTAGTGGACAAATTCATTTCCAACCCCCCCCCCCTCATCCCCAACCATCACTCCAAACACACCCTCAAAAAAACCTCCAACTATAACTAAGCAGCATGTACTGGCTGTGCTTGCTAAAGCCAAGAACATGGCCTCAGTGGGCCCAGATAATATCCCAGGATGACTCCTGAACAGTCTAAAATATGAATTTTCAGGAGCCCTGGAGTCATTATTTAACTATTGTGTTAAAAGAGGCTTTTTGCTGCATGAATGCAGGACTGCAACAATCACCCCCTTTATAAGGTAGGGCCTTCAACAGATCCTGGAAATGACAGACCCATTAGTCTGACTAATCTTATTTGCAAAGCTACGAAAAAAATTATCATGGAAATTATCAACAAGGACATAGGAGACCTCTGGACACTGGATCCATCCCAGGAAACGACTCAGCCAGTATATCCAAAGAATTTATTTTATAGTACCAACAATTGATGTTCTCCAGCGCCTCGGCATAAGCCTTTTAACAGAGTATGACAAAACCCATTTCTCATTCCTTTATATAGTAAATATATATTGGATATACTGGCTGAGTCATTTTGTGGACTATTTTTCCTTCTTGGTGGTTTAATATATTGGATCCATCCCAGTCTGGCTTTGTCAAAGGAAGGTCATGCTTACTGATTCTGGTGGCCTTCTTTGAAAAGGTCACTAAGGCAATGGATGAGGGGAAAACTGTGCATACTGCCTACCTAGATTTGGCGAAATCATTTGATACAACCCTACTCAGGCATTATCAAGAAACTTACAGAACTAGTTACAAACCGCTTTATAACACACTGGATAACTATCTGAATTACTGATAGGATCCAGGATGTTAGAATCAGTGAGGCCACCTCCACAAAGAGACTGGTCACCAGTGGAGTCCTCCAGAGCTCTATGCTAGGCCCACTCCTATTTGGCATCTACGTCTTGGATGTCAAAACCAATGTCAAAGGTCTTGGGATAACCAAGTCCACAGATGATTACAAACTGGGAGTAGTCATTGAATCCCACCAAGATGAGAACACCCTTCAGGAAGGTCTAACACACACAAATGCTTGGTGCCAAAGCCATGGCTTAATACTTAATACAAAGAACTGCATTTTAGATTAAGTTCCTAGGTTAGTACTTATATTGCTAATATATACATATATATATATATATATATATATATATATATATACATACATATATATATATATATATATATATATATATATATATATATATATATACATATATACCAGGTAACTATGTCATTAATAAAACACGCCTAAAGAGTAATTTATTAGTCAGGGGTCTGGGAACTCATGTAGATAGTAACCTAGCCTTCAATCAACATGTGTCCAAGGTAGTAAGAAAATCTTTTTACTTTGCTTAATTTACAAGCTAAGACATGGCATCTAGGTTCAGAGAGGTCACCATACCACTGTACTCATCCCTAATACGACCCTTCATAGAGTATAATTCCCCATTTAGTATCAACCTGACCAGACACATGCACCAACTGGAACATCCAGAAATGTTCTTACAAAAATAATACAGTGTTCAACACTGATCACTTTAAAGCCCTGTCTCATTACTCAGTATCATACAGACTTCTAAGAGGTGATCTTTGCCTGGCATACAAGGCATCCTTGGACCTTGTTTTGATTAACCTTTTCCACATCTGCAAAACAAGCAGCATCAGAACTACAAGATTAAAAGACCTAAATTTTACTTGTGACATAAATAGAAAATGTTGGAGAAAAAGATATGTTTCTCATGGAATTCCCATTTTTCTGGATTAGGCTCCCAATTGATTTGGAGCAGACTTCATTCCTAACCCTATTTAAGAACAACTTGGAAAATGGATGGGTAATTGGAAATTTACCCGTGGTCTGGCACCTATGTCTCTGATGGACAGGGGCAGTTAGTAAACTACCCTCTATATAAATCAAATTTGTGGGTAACATTTAGGTTACATGGCTAATCTTATAAGGGCTCTAGAGGTTATTAGCCTAAAATATGCCTATGAATCTATGAACCTACGAGTAGAATAAGTTCATTTCTGTCTTTTCTTTTATTTCCGAGTTCAGTGCAACAGAAACAAAACAGAAAGTCAAAAAGTTGATGATTATTTTTAATTTAAAATTAATAGTCAACTTTCTGACATTACATATCAATAAAATAAATTTTTATTGAGGGGGCTGTAGCCTAGTAGCCAGTACCACAAGCACTCCTGCTACTCATGCCAAGCCAGATCAGTGATTGTTTAATTATCAATTGACTGCAAAGATAAGTCACTTTAGTTTACAGATGGTCTCATTACCCATCCATTACAGTTACAGTGGATATAAAAAGTGTACGCACCCCTTTTAAAATGTCAGGTTTATTTGATATATATAAAAATGAGACAACAGTAACTCATTTCAGAAATTTTCCCCACCTTTAATGTGACCTATAACCTGTACAATTCAATTGAAAAACAAAGAAATGTTTTAGGGGAAAAATATAAAAAATAAAAAACGTATAATATGCTGGCTGCATAAGTCTGCACACCCTTAAACTAATACTTTGTTGAAACATTTTTTATTTAATTACAGCATTCAGTCTTCTTGGGAGGAGTCTATCAGCATGGCACATCTTGACTTGGCAATATTTTCCCACTCTTCCCTGCAAAAGCACTCCAAATCTGTCAGATTCAAGTCACCCCACAGATATTCTATAGGATTTAGGTCTGGGCTCTGGCTGGGCTATTTCTAAACTTTAATTTTCTTCTGGTGAAGCCATTCTTTTGTTGATTTTGATGTAAGCTTGGTGTCATTGTCATGTTGAAAGGTGAAATTCCTCATCTTCAGCTTTCTAGCAGACGCCTGAAGGTTTTGGGACAAAAGTGACTAGTATTTGAAACTGTTTATAATTCCCTCCATCTTGACTAAAACCCCAGTTCCAGCTGAAGAAAAGCAACCCTAAAGTATGATACTGCCACCACCATGCTTCACCATGGGGATGGTATTCTTTTGGTGATGCGAAGTGTTGTTTTTGCACCAAACGTACCTTTTGGAATTGTGGCCAAAATGTTCAACCTTGGTCTCATCAGACCATAATACATTTTCCCACATGCTTTTAGGAAACTTGATGTATTGCTTTGCAAATTTTAGCTGGGCCTGGATGTTTTTCTGTGTAAGAAAAGGATTCCATCTTGCGGCCCCACCCCATAGTCCAGACATATGGCGAATAAGAGAGATTGTTGTCACATGTAGTACACAAGCAGTACTTGCCAGAAATTCCTGCAGCTCCTTCAGTGTTGTTGTAGGTCTCTTGGCAGCCTTCCTGACCAGTATTTGTCTTGACTATTCATCAGTTTTGGAGGGACGTCCAGTTCTTGGAACGTCATTGTTATTCCATATTTTCTCAACTTTTTGATGACTGTCTTCACTGTGTTCCATGGTACATCCAATGCTGTGGAAATTTTTTTGTACCCTTCACCTGACTGATACCTTTCAACAATGAGATCCCTTTGATGCTTTGTAAGCTCTCTGTGAACCATTGCTTTTGCAGTAGCAGGCAACTGAGTAAATTGCAGGAAAATCCTACTAGGATAGATTAACTTTATTTGAGGTTAATCAGAGTCTCTTTAATTGATGGCAGGTGTGTACCCAAGAAGACTGAATGTTGTAATTAAATCAAAAGTTGCTTCAACAAAATATTTGTTTAAGGGTGTGCACACACAACAAAGTATGAGTTTAAGGGTGTGCACACCTATGCAACCAGTGTATTGTACGTTTTTATTTTTTATATTTTTCCCCTAACAGATTTGTTTGTTTTTCAATTGAATTGTACAGGTTATAGGTCATATTAAAGGTGGGAAAAGTTTTGAAATGACTTATTGTGGTCTCATTTTTTTATACCACAAAAACCTGGCATTTTAACAGGGGTGTGTAAACTTTTTCTATCCACTGTACTTTAATGACTGCAAGCATATCAGATGTATGTGATTTATTTGGAAAATTGGAACAACAATGTATTCCAATTTGATTTAAGCAAATGTATACAAGACCTGTAAAGCCAGATTAAGGTCTTTTTAACTTGATCATGGCAGTGGGGTCAATTGTTTCCATCCACAGACAGACCACATATATAGGAATTATAATCGCTTTGTTGGCTGATACACCTCAGATAACTGATTGTGTTGAAAATGTAATGGTCACAGTAATGTATTTCAGTTTTTTTCACACAAAAAAGGAACCACAACAAAATATTCAAAATTGTTTCACTTGAATATATATTAATCATGCAAACCAGAATAACTACTGGTTAACTAGAATAAACCACAGCATAGTAGTCATTTTCATCCACAGACAGCCTCTGTACCCAGCAGTTATGGCCATTTTGTTGACCACGTAAACATCAGATGTCTGTGACAAAAATAATGCTCACCCTAATGTATTTTAAATGTGTTTCACACATTTACACAGTAAACAGTAAAAGGTGTCCAATTGCACAATAGTTCTGCAAAGACAGATTGCTAACTGTTCAATATGAGGAAATAGGATGGTCAGACACTTTCATGCACAGACAGTCCCCATACCTAGCAATTATGACTACTGTGTCTCACTGTGATAAAAAATAATGGCGATAGTAATGTATTCCTGTTTTGTTTCATGCAAACATTAGCCACAGTAAAGTATACTGATTTGCTTCACACAAATACACATTAGTCATGATATGCAAAGCCAAAAAAGTAGCTGTTTGATGAGAGTCAGTCATTTTACTCCCAGACAGCTCTCACATCCAGTAATTGCAACTACATTGTTGACTGCAGATACCGTTTATATTTGACTACAATAAAACAAACAAAAAGAGAGAACAATAGTCTGTTTTAGTTCTGTTTCATGCAAAATCAGAGTAGTCAGCCATAGTATTGTAAATTATTCCAGTCTACTTCACACAATTAAACATTAGTCTTGCAAATGTGAACACCACCCTTAATATCTGATTGTCTGCCAGGATAAAAACATCACCTGCTAAAATCTAGATAATCTTGGGTAAAGTACACCCCAACCACAATATCCCCTTGCTGATCCTCATGGTTCTACTGGGTATGGACTGTAATTCCAGTGCATTCACTCCAGTGTTCAAAATCTGTGGGCTTTCTTTTATTGCTCTCCCACCAATGATTTAGGTAATGAATGACAATGCTATTGGCACACTGATTTGTCTTCTAGACTGAGGATAGGATAAAGCATAAAGCCCACAAGCTGAGTGGTGAGGTAGTATACAGCATACCCCCATAAGATACATGTCACTGCTTTGAACAGGAGGACAATAACAGCAGTGGCCTTTTATTTAAAAATAAATATACATATTTCAAAAAAGTGCCACTAATCAAATGGCACCCTAGTGGATGCCTATTTTGCCTGTGGCTAAAGTCAAGGATGACCATACATTGTGTTAAACATGATTTATGCTTCAGTAAGTACTTGCATGACAGGTTTAAATGAATGTTGCACATTTAGTTGAAAAGTTATAAAAGTAAATAGCTTATGATAGGACAGGTACAATCCAAAGAGCAAATACTCTATGCTGTTGTTTGTTGTCTGTGCCTAGCAGCCCATGCACTTAACATTTATTTGAAGCATTTGGTATTCTTAGGGTCAAAATACCATTCTTAGGGTCAAAATACCATTCTTAGGGTCCACAGGTTTTGTACTTCATTGGGTAGTAATCTGATCCTGCTATTAAACTGGAAGACTTCAAAACTCTTATGAAGAATTATGGACATACCTGGACTGGTGTGATAGTAAAGAATGGTTTGACAGATCTGAACTTGGGCGAGGAATTGTTTTTCAGTTTATGTACTAGTCATCATGTATTGTCTATAACAATCACAAAGTTTGAAGACAAAGATACTCTTAATTGTACTTGGTACCAGAGCACCTTGGATGACAGTTGAGTACTGACTTTAAAGTCATGTCATTAGACCTGAGGCAATATGTTCTGAATGCATGTCAAAACAGGTGCTGAGCTATCAACTGGCATCACTTGGTGAGTTGAATAAGAGAGCCGTACACAATTAGGTAGTCCAAAATTGTAGTGTGGGTGTCCTAGGAATGCCTCACCCTTGTTTCTGTGTGGGAAGAGTGCAACTCCCTCACCTCCAGAAGAATTTTTTTTCTTGCTTCCTATCAAAAGTTCACATAGGCAAGTGCAGAAACATTAAAGGGGAAAAGACTGGAGATACAGGAGAGTAGCAAATACTGAACTTTGCTCTTCTACTTTAAACTTGATATTATGGGGCAAGCCTCCCCAAACTCCTAGTGGCCAAATCCTCCACAAACTCCAAGTTTATATATGCCAAATCTGAGATTACCCTACCTCAGAAAAAAGAATATTCCAAGAAATGCTAATATTAGACTCTATTTCTCTCTCTCTCTCTCTCTCTCTATATATATATATATATATATCTCTACGGGATCCATACAGATAACCGAATGCACTTTCCACCGAATGATTATCGGTGGGGTATATTTACGCAAAAGTGCTTTTCACCGAAAAAGCACTTTCGCGTAAGTATGCCTGTTCTGGAGATTGTACTACAGTGCGGGTAAGGGAAAATTCCCTTTTCCCCACTGTAGTGCAATCTCAGAGTGAGAATATTAAACTAGGGGGGGTGTGGGGGGCACAGCCCCCCACATGGGGGGTGAAGGGGGGCTTGCCCCCCTGCATAAACGTAGATTTTTTTTCTTTTTTAACCCACTTTAATGAAAGCACTTTTTGGTGAAAAGCACTTTCGTTAAAGTGTGTTCTATGATAATGGATTCGGGCTTTTGCACTTTCGTACAAAAGTCCTAGATGTCTGTATTTTGTGGCCAGTTGATCTCCATATCTCAGTAATTAGCAATGTGGGTCCCAAGATTGTATATGGTTACTATTTTTTTCCATATACTTGTGCAGGCCATTGATTTGAAATGTAAATGGACCCTGTTCAATGGCTAAAAAGCAGAGATGGCAACAAGGAACAGTGGCCAAAAGGTGGTCAGTGCTTATTATGGTAGTAACCTTAGGATCTATAGACGGGCACCATTGGTAAGGAATGTCATCAAGTTAAAAGATGCTTACCGTGCAGTGGAGTGTCAAGATCTGCTAGATTCTGGTAGCCAGGAAAGTAGCCACTTTGGCCAGCAGCAAAGTGAAGACTTGCATGTGGGAGGCCTTTTTCTGAACCATACAAACCAGAAGGTAAGTCAAGAAGATAACTGGGGTTTTGCCAAGGCTGCTCTATGTAACAGTGGGGAAATGCTGACCTCTAATGGGAACATAGCTGGGAAATGAAAGGAATATTTTCAAGAGCTATTGAATCCAATAGACGTGTCCTCTTGATACAACAGAGCCAAACTGGTAGGACTGGAAACATTTCTGTAAATGATGTCACTGCAGTGATTAAACAGCTACTTTATAAAGTCTACAAGGGTTGATGAGATACCTCTAGAAATGTCGGAGGCAGTGGAAAACATTTGAGTGTAGTGATTAACATTTCTTTTCAGTTTTGAATGGAAGACAGAATAGTACTTCAAGACAGCCAAAATGGGCAGTGCCCACTTTTTCAAAAAAGGGGAGCAGGAGAAGTGTATTCCAGTTATTATAGGATTGTGCTCCTTACTTTCCCAGGGAAAAACTTATGCCAGGGTGTTGTAAAACAGACATTGCTCAAGAACTCAGTGTGTGATTCAGGACGAGCAATGTGGATTCCGTACTGGCCATGAAACTGTGGATTTAGACTGTCTTGCATAGATACTGCAAGGGTCATGGGAGTTTGCTACTACTATTTGTATATATTTAATGGTCCTGGTGAAGTCATATGACCATATACCTTGAACTGTATAGCTGAAGGTGCTACAACAGGATTGGGTCCTAGGGCCACAGATATATGCCTTTAAGTCCCTTTATTTGAGAAGTATAAATTTTGCCTGCATTCGTGGCATTAAGATGATTAGTGAGCAAAGAAGATTAAGGATATGAGCTCTTAATAAGCTGCTTCCTTTAGTCCAGGTTTGGATTCTCTCAGCCTTCATTTGCCTGCTGTGTGTCTCTGAGCAAGTCATTTGACCAGACAGTGCTCTGGGTCAATTTGGAAACTGGGTTATGCCCCTTAATGGTCTCCTTGAAAGCAGGCCTCTTAACTAACAATGAACCTATGAACCTTTGAAGTCTTAGGACACAGGTAAAGTCTTGAGATCAGGTTTAAGGATGTATCCATTTTGGGAATGTAAGTGATGTGTCATTGCACTTCATAAATTATATTATCCTCTTAGCCTTAAGTGGCTGTGATCTCTGACATGTTATTTAATGGTTCAGCACTCAAAGTGAAGTGATCTGGATGAAAATTATAATCTCCAAATAAGCGGTTATGGTTCTGTCTAGAAAACAGTGATCTGTTGGCTGCATGTGTTGGGATGTAGCTACCTGAAGTTAAGGAGTTTAAGTATATTGAACTTGTGTTCATGGAAGAAGCTAGAGCTGACTGAGAGAAATATTGTAAGATGGATACAGTGGTAGCAGTACTGCAAGCATTGTTTGAACTATAGTGGTAAATCAAGAACTGGGTTTTATAGGATGATCCTTTCAATTTACCTTCCAGTTTAGATCCCCACTCCCACTTACCTTCTGCAGCTTTCGGTAGTAAACAAAAACATGAGACTCCTGCTACAAGCAACAGAAATTAGGCCCTTTTACTGGGCAGCTGTGCTCATTTTCTGTGGCAGAATGAAGTGTTTGACAATCCAGGAGGAATTACTTCTCCAGGATTAGAAGAAAAATACATTTGAGGTGGTTTAATTTGGGCACTTAGTGAGGATAACCTTAGGTACTATCCACAGGAGGCACATCAAGCATGGAATCCCTTAAGCAGCCACAGAACATGGTGGTGAAGTAGCTATATCTCTCACCTGGCCAGGCAATACCTGGGATCCCCAAAGAATAAGCTTCAGATAACTGCTGAATTTTATAGGTATTGGTTCCTAAAGGTCTTGTGGGGTTATATATACTTCAGCATGGGTGGCCATGCATTTACATGCTTCCTCTCTCTAATAGTGACTTAGGTGCCAGGCAAGTGCATATTTTTGGTTCCCCAGCCACTGATTCCAGGTTAACATGAATAAGTGCAGGGATGAACTGTGCTTCACTTGGATGGGTCGCCTGCTCCAGAGAAGTGGGAGCCTCTGAGACAGTTACCTGACACTCCATCATGTCATATTTATGTTGCATGTAAGGTTTAGGTCTCTGAATCAGGTGTTCCTGATCCTATTTTCCCAAATATTAGGCAGAGACAGTGTCCATTTAACCAAAGCAGGAAAGCATATTTTAGGGCGACACATTATTTTTCACTTTATTTCTTTACACACAAATTTGACATAGAAAATGACATGTTACTCCTTGTTACAAATACATGCATTTTCAATATCAGAGTATACTTATTAAAACATACTTGTTTTTCACAATATAAATACTGCTGTTATGAAATTGAATGGCTGATACAATGAGACTGATCTCTGTTCTTTCAATAGTTACAGGTCTTATTACTGTTGTTGGTATGATGATGATGTTGAAAAAAGTGGAAATTTTATGATGTTATTTAAGGAAGACGTGTGGCAGAAAATTACTTCTATACAGACAGGGCTAATTAAATTTATTGTGTTAATGTGACTATTAAGGTAACAAATGTATGTATACCTATACTCAGGATAAATAACTTTGATATCAAGGAGTGCATATGTATTGTGTATGATTTACAAATGCAAAATGGGGTAATAGACAGGGGCCTGAATCTTCCTGCACTAAAATAGGGAATACTTGACTGCATCAGTGAAATGAAAAAAATCTTTACTACATATCTGTTAGAAAATAAGAAAAAGATCAGTGTGCTGTTGGATGCAGGGAGGGTAACTAAGAAACTGGCACTTAATAAACTTTTAGAGAAGGTAAAGGGTCTGAGTTTGACAGATAGCATAGCCATCAACGTGTATGCACAAACAACAGGTTATCATTGCATGCAATCAGGTTTTCTGTATATTATCACAGAAGCTGGAGGAAGTTTACAGGCAGATGTCATATTTATTGACTTTTCCTTAGCCTTTGATAACGTATGTCATAAATTACTGATTGCCAGACTTCTTAAGCTGAGTTTCTCAAGACCACAAATAATACTGGATAACTGCTTCAGTGAACTGCTTAGATATAGTAAGACTTTATTAAGTTTAATTCTGGTGGCTTCCAAAAAAGCAATTACTAGAAAATGGAAATCTAAATCTAAACATGAAAATAAATACCTGAAGTAATGAATATTGTAACTGAGATAAAAAAGGAAGTGGAATCTTTAGAAAAGGGTAGAAGTAAATTACATTGTTAAAAAATGAAATTGTGGAAACAATACGTGCAGAAAAAATTTAGGAAGAAGAATGAGGTTTAAGAGAAGGCAGGAACTGAACAATTTATGTAATGTAGCTTTGACTATATGATATGTAGCAATATATGAGAGAATGTTTAAACCTGTAGAAACTTGGCTCAAAGAATCAAACCTCTTACTCAACTCCAAGTAAAACTAAGCTAATGATTTTTACTTAAATAAGTTATCAAAATCTAAAGCAATCTTTCACCATAACGTCAATAAATAATAGTGCCATTGAAACTGAAACTCACAATAAATGTCTAGGTATTATAATAGATAATCTCAAATATGGCCAAGGATATACTGCACACCATTAAATCTGCACTCCATAAACTAAGCTCTTCTTATAGAATCAATGGATTCCTCACAGATACTGCAAGAAAACTCTAGCCACCACCTCGTACTGCCAACTCTCTTATATGCCACTCTTATCCTAACAAACTTAAACAATGCTCTGCCTGCTACAATAAAATAACTAAATTTGCCACCAATTTTCCTCAAAGGACCCACCATTGCCATAGCTTAAAGCAATTTAACTGGCTTAAACTGCACAACTACTTAACATATCTACAACTAACTTTAGCATACAAACCTGCTCATCATCCAGAAAAATGCTCTGCTCTAAAAAGCATATGACTGCCCTACTGTCCAGCAAGGGAACTCCGTTCTGTTAGCAAATTCTTACTACTCACAAATAAGTCAAATAATGTTGCAGGAGACTCACTCTACTCCCAATATATTGCTAACTCTGGAATAGCATCCCCAGACAAACAAAATTCTCCGAAAAACTCAGTAGTTTTAAACCACTGCTTAAACAACATCTTAACCAGTTCTGGTCCTGCTGATCACCAGGTTAAGACTTTGTGCTCATCATACGATACTCTCCAAATACTTTCCTTAAAAAGACAACTCTCGACCTCTCACTGAAAGGACAAAACAATTTTTATACATAACTGCTGCTTATACAATCTATTAAGTTTCATGTGGGCTTTCTCTTTAGTAACTTCTACATCTGTAAAATCTTAGAATGTATAAATGTAAGTACTGTATGTGTAACTACTATATGTATATTAACGTAAAAGGAAATATGACTACTCTGTATATAACGTAATGTAAACAAATGGAGCTTTTCTGCCCGTGCATCTGCTGAAAATTGATACTGCTCAGTTGGACTTTTCTGGTAAACAAAGATGAATAAAATAAATAAATACATAAATAAATAAATATATGATGTATAACATTTGTAAATTTTAACTTGTAAATATGGGTTAATTACTTTTACATAAATTTAAGTTTACCTGTATTACAAGTAATAATTCAATAAAGGTGTTAAAAAATAAATAACATATAGAATATAAGTCTTGTTTAGCAGAAATCATGGGTTATGGCAACGGAGTACTTCAAGGTTCCATCTTGAGATCGTATCTTTTTAGTTTATACATTTCTGACATGACACTTCAACTAGCATACTTAATATTAACAAAATAAGTCATGAACAGAGAGGATTAGGGAGAATTACAAAAATTTTATAATTATGGAAATATTAATTTATGTTTGTGGGTGGAAGAAAATTATGATAATAAGCTCAAATAAGACCCAATGCATGTCTTTCAGTCTCTCGCACCTACAAAATGTTTATAACATAGGAAATGATGCAGGATTTGAGTGGAGGGCAATATGAACTTTGACAACTTACTACTCATACACCGAGCAACAGCTTTGGTGCATGCCAAAATAAAACTCAAAAAACAGATTAAAACATAGTTTTATTTCAGGGGGGACAAGCCTCCCTGCACTCCCACAACTTCTGCAAATTATATACACTAGCTCTGAAACTGCACAAGATTGGGGAAAGGACATAGTCTCCAACCCTGAAAACTGGGGAAACTTGCATACCTTTCAACATTTTGCTTAGTTGACCAAATTGTGTAGGCTAAACAGATGTTGACCAAACATGGATTTGATGTTTTTTTATATACATACATATTTATATTTATACATACATATATATATATATATATATTTGTGTGTGTGTTGATATATATATATATATATATATATATATATATATATATATATATATATATATATGGATCTAGGGTATATACTCGAATGTGCAAATCCACAAACATTAAATTAATGGACATACAACACCGAAAACCAATATGCACGAAAAGGCAATTTTCCTTGTCAAAAATCACTGAAAACAACAGAACGGTGGATAAGTTCAGGAACACCCAGTGAATGTTAACAGTACACTACATACATAATATAATTCCCATTATGCAGAAACCCATTATTAACAAACTAACTATAATTCTTGAAACAGACATCCTGTATTATGTAGTTGTAACACATAAATGACTGTCATCACACATAAATCAACATTTCCGGTACTTGCGTTCCCGTTTAGATTTGTAACAGATTAGTAATAGCTTTCACAAACTGCAAGGACGTATATTCAGCCTTATTTTCTAATAGCACCTAGAACTGCTCTTGTCTACGGAGAATACTTCTCTTCTTTGGAGTAGGTGGGCATGCAGCAGACATCCTACACCGGATCTCATCAACTCTATTCTGTTCCCGACACACAGCCTGCAGAATGCTGAATAAATCAAACAGATGTTTCCCAGCTATACACCGTAATCCTCTGTGCCATCCTTCGATAGCTTTCTGTGTCCTAGGCAGGTTCAATTAATTTAAAATACTGATCTTCCAGAACTTCATGGGGAACAACAGAGGAAATCTGATACTATTAGCCAACCTAGTACTGAATACCCTGGGCTTACCTAGTAGATACCACTCCACGGAATACTTCAAAAGTGTTTTTCCTTCTGAAGGGAAACTGTCCTTTAACAAATCAAATGTTTCTGGCACTTTGTCTTCAGGGAGAAATGCTAAAACTGCTAATTGTTTAACAGCGTGCTGAAAGTGCATATCAGAATTGTACAGGGAACTAAGACCTAAAGCTTGAAGTTTACACCAAATGTTTCTTCCGAAATGGAAGAAGCAACCTTTGCATACTACGCCACTGACATTTCGAATTATACTCTGCATAGCTGCAGGTTCAAAGTCACATAAAATGAATGATGTATAAAATGTTAAACTCTGTTCAGTGAACAAATCATAAATGCATTTCCACATGAAATTGTACACAAGATATGACTTTCTACTCATCAAACAATACATTAGCAGTACACTTTTACTGTTTGCACCATACGTAACTACAGAGTGTATTGTATATAGTTGTTTGCATTCTGCACCTCTCTGGAAGTAAGTGCCATCCATAAGCCATATCTTAGCAACACTAAGATCTTTCAAATTAGCGGTAGTACTTAACAAGACTACTTTAGTCTGACTACTGCTAGCTACCAACATTTTCTACTGGAATAAACCATCCTTAATTGGAAAATGTTCCACTTCTACATCTTGTAAGCACAAATTACTGCAATGACAACTTGGTCTACCTTTAGATCGGACCCGTTTTTATGGACTGTAACATGGATCTCTGATTGGGTAAATTAGCAGCACACTCTAGTGAAGTGGACGCTACAGCATCATCCACAATAATGCAGGGTGAATCACGAGAATATGTTGCTTTTTCCCTTAATTCATGCCAGATACGGTACTTTTCTACTTCTGCAGGTTCACCAGAGTGGAAATGATCCACAGATTTAACAAGCTCTTCACCGGACATTACAGATATCGTAATAGCGCTACCCTTACATTTTTGACTCACTTTGTACTTACAATTTCAGTACTTCCTAGTTTTGGTTTTCTTTTCCAACTGATAGACATAACCATCTATAACTAAAATTTCTCCTCCACTCTGTAATTTACCTGTTGTATATACTTGCCCCAAAACACCAGGTGCTAACCTACACATATCCGCCATTGTGTTTTAGTACGCTGGTACACTTCCATTGACACGTCAGTGCTATTTAAAGTGGAACTAACCACTAAACATATTACCATTGATTTTGGTTATTTGGGTTTCTATTAATTGTATTTTCGTGCATATTGGTTTTCGGTGTTATATGTCCGTTAATTTAACGTTCGGTGATTTGCACATTCAAGTATATGTCCTAGCACCATATCTCTCTCTCTCTCTATATATATATATTTATATATATATATATATATATATATATATATATATATATATATATATATATATATATATATATATATATATATATATATATAAATATATATATATAAATATATATATATATATGTATAAAGGAATATCCCATGTTGCTTACAGTTATCATGGAGCATTTTATGTCTTGTACAAAGTAGGTTCTGAGTTAACAGAGTTGTAGGATGTGCTTTCTATATTATCCTGACATGCTGTTGCTATGATGTTTCCCCAAAATACCTTAAATTGCACCTGCTCTTGTGAATTTTGTTATATTGCCCATAAACTCTCAATCATCCCACTGAACTTTGGCCATAGCTGAGTGACTTTTTATATGTTAAACATTTCATATCACAAAACTGCCAGAACATTGTCTGGGGAGATGGGAGTGAGCATCCCTGTGGGAAAGGCAGTGGCTCTTGATCATCACTGGTTTGACTCCTAGTTGGGGAGCTAGGAGATGCAGCTGAGGTGCATGAGCCTGTAGAGCACACACTACCATGGTATGCATGCACAAAGCCAGGGGAAACAGCATATGGTGGCATTATCCCTATGACGGTCAGCACACAACTGAGCTCTAGGAGCCACCAAGATGGAGAGGAGTGTTCCACCAGGTGATGGGGAGGCTGCTCCAAAAGACCCACTAGCTAGCCTGCAGCCTACCACCCAACTATTACTGTTCAGAATGGACAGGCCAGTACAGCTATCTGGGCAGGAACAAATGAACCATAAGGCTCTTGCCTGGGTGCAGGAAGAGGAGGTTCCAGGTAAGGTCTTTTGGAGAAAAAAATGTCTGAACTGCAAACTGTTTTTAAGGGACAGCAATTATCAATTATTATTGACCCTGGTAGCCTAAGCATAGCAAGAATTCTGACAAGGAACAAGAACTGAGTTCACAACATGAGATATTTACAGGTGTTATTAAAAGCTAACCTTGAATGCTAATCTTATAGCACAAGCAAATAGCCTTGATTTTACACAGGCCTACAAAAGTCCCTGCTGACATTTTCCCATGCTCCCTTAGGCAGTTCAGACATTGCAATGGCTACACTTTTGGTGTGTTATGTGCTGCTTTGATGTAAGTAACCATATCTTAATGTATTTTAAAGTAGTTAATTCATACTAGGAAGCAAAGTATTTTCTCTGGCCATGGTTTTAATATTTACAACTTTTATGTATGCTTCATGTTTTGTCCTTATGCATCTTTTCCATGGTTCTTTAGTTATGATCAGTCATGCCCTTTAAAAAAACATCTTGCATTAGCAGAAACAATTTTTTTGTAATTTGCACTTCACATAATTTATTGTTTCATCAGCAGTATCTTTATTTTTCACTTTCCAAAAGCTTTAGTGTAATACATCTTAATGGGAAGTAAGTGATAATATCACAATTTTTTTTCTATTTCTCTATATACCTTAAATACTGGGATTACATATTCAGAAAATATGCATAGTTTGCAAGTGACTTTGTATATCTGTCAAATACATCTGAATCTATGGAAAATAATCTGCAATATTTTGTGGGATTCAGAAATTTTTACTGCATCATAGAAAGCAATTTTGTGTGAAGGGTGACTACGTGCAGCGGGTATGCCATTTAAAGACACACATACCTCCAGCTGGTAATGCTGAGCAGCAATGCGGGCCGTGGTATATGGCAATAATCATATAATCAGATGGCAATGAGCAACAGTATTGAAGTGAATGGTGCTGTATATGCTAATTATGTAAATGAATATGGTGGAGTGATTCAGAAACATATAAAGGCATGACATACAGCTCAAACTCTAGTGTTAATGAGCACAGGTAAATCTCTATGTTCATTCAACCGAACCATGAAGAAAATGTTAGGGGTTGCTACAACATTAGTTAATGTGAATAGTGAATATGCAGGAAGCTCTTCTTGCCACTGCAAGCTATTGTGGTGGGAATCATCACCTTCAGAGGCACCGTGTTATCTGACTGTACTCAGTTCATGGACTCCACACTGGCATGGTGGATCAGTACTGTGAGGATATGGACAGCATATAGGATATTGCAGACATATGTTGGCCTTACCTGCTGGCCAGTTGGAGTTATGGATTACCTATCCCAGTGTATACCATGGTATATGTGGCTTTATGTATACCAGCTACAGGAAGCCTTCAACGACCAACCAGGGATACAGTGGGGATATCTCGTACATCTGCCATGAGAATACTTCATCAGTTTCTTGATGCCATGAGGCAGGATATGAGGTAGCATATGTGGTTTCCATGTACCATAGAGGAATGAGCAAACACCATATGGGATTTTTATGATATAGCTCATTTCCCAGAGTTACTGGGGACTGTAGACTGCACCCACATAGAAATAAAGGCCCCACCTGGGGAACTGGGGAGAAGTTATGTGAACCACAAAGGTATCACTCCATTAACTACCAGGTGGTATACGGTGCACATGGTATCAACTACAGGATGTCAGCAGGCATCCCATATAATTATCACAACTCCTGCATATGTCATGTGTGATCTGTACCAGCTGTTTGGAAGAGGGGAGACTTCCTCAGGGGCATTTTACTGGTGATGATGAATGTGCGGTAGAACCCTATTTGATAATAACCATCATAAATCCACAGAATCAAGAAACAAGGGATACAGCAATGACCTATAGCAAACAAGGGTCATAGTGGAGCATGTGTTTGTGATGCTGAAGACATAGAAATGCAAAAACAAAATCTAAAGCACTGGAGAGAACTAGACATGTATTTAAGCGTGTATAAAATCCTTTAATTCGCTTTTCGCCCACAAAGACTTCATCAGAAATAATTCAGTCAACAAACACACAGTATTTAAATCTAAAACATCCAATAAGAAACTTACATTAATAATTCAGTTAAAAATACAATTAAATTAAATTAAAATCATTCCTTATTTAAAGATATAAGACATCTCATATTAGATACTTAAAAAATCTAATACATTTTGTTCTTTCTCATAACTTTCAACCTTTTGTCTCTCAAAAAAACATTTAATATTAATAGTTTCATTCAGTCCTGGAAATTCTTTAGCCCTAAGGAAAATCTGCCACTTAATTTCTTTTTGTCCAAGGTGTTCTTGTAGTCACCACCCTTAAATCTTCTTGAATTTGCTCTAGCACAGAAAAAAAATTGTTTGTATTTCACACAAGAGTTTGAGTGCTTATATAAAGCATTGTTAGTATTTTTGCTTTTTATAGCATAAACATGTTCTTTGATCCTTTTATTCTGCATTTTACAAGTCATTCCAGTATAAAAGGCATTACATCCAGAGCATATACTGATATAAACAACTCCCTTGGAAATGCAGATATACCTGTCTGCGTATATTATCTTATCTAAATGGGGTAGAACAATAAACAGACCTTCATAAGTATGTCTGCAGAGATTGTACATCCCACATTTAAAAGTACCTTTATCTTTATAAGTGCATGCAGGACTCTTTAAAGTAATGTCTCTTTGTAGAAAGACATGCTTTCACCTTCTGTATTCGACTGGTGGTACCATGCAGTATGAACACGACATATGTGAAAAATTATGTTCAGTATGTGCAGTGTTACACACTATCATACTTAGCAGGCAAAAGCAGAGATGTAGGATGAGCAGCCACCAGCACATTAGGCAGTGGGTGCTGAGCCAGATGAATAGTCAGTGGAAATGCCTGCAGCAAGAGATGAACATGCAACAAAGAGAGAGATCCAGTATGCCATGGCACTGGCAAAGAGGCAGGGTGCATAGTAAAGCATATACACTACAGTAAAAGTGATGCATGTAAACCCAAAACCAGGCTGTGCTTACCCATGCATATATGCTGGCTACACTGTGGATCAGACATCGCTAATGGGCAGGACACAGTTAACATCATTTGCAAAAGTGTGGGAGGGAGCACAAATGTGGATGTATTTCACAAGGGAATGTGTGAGTGCTGTGACAATGAAAAGAAAGACTGTACTATGGGGGTTAATATAAAAAGTTTTGTGAAGGGCCAGTGGCACTGGATGCCTTAGTGCATGAACATCAAACATCTGTGGGCTTTGGTGGTGTGAGTGTGTGAGTGTCTGCTGGGACAAAGCCTCATCAGTGGTTGCAGCAATGGCATAATCTACTGGACAGGTCCAGGGCTTGAATGGTAGAAAGTTTGGCATCCCATGCATGCACCCACCTGGGGGTGCAATGGGTGTACTACTGCTCTGGATAGATGTCAGTGTGCTTCATGACCTTGACTGATGTCCATTACCAGACCTGCCACTGTAGTGGCTGCCATGATCCTGGGGATGTCCTCTCTTCATCCTAGTCGCCATCACAACAAATGTATCAGAAGAAATGCTAGCACTGGGTGACCATGAACTGGGCCATCAACAGCCATGATGGCCAACATCAGTGGAGGGAGAAGTGGAACATCTTTCTGGACAGTGCCAGACCACAGCAGTCAAGCATGAGAGGACATGATATATTATAGCATGTAATTCAGTGTGTTAAAACTATCATACATATGGAACCTGCACTCCCAAGGGGTCATCTCATGCACCCTTCATTAATTGTAGTAACTCTGTAATGACAATGTTGGTGCAAATCTATGCTTGCATGATGACCTTACACATACATTGGGTTGCAGCCATTGACACAGTAAATTCAGGGGGAGGGTACTAACCATGTCCCCAACAAGCAATGGTATGCACCCATTATGCTTCCCTGACTGGCACTATACCCTGTAACCTGTCCTTTTTGTGTGGTGTCTCCTTGGTGTCTGCAAGCACAGAAATTACATCCTTGGTGTGTAGAGGGATCCAGTGGTCACATTCCCATTGGCCAATGCAACATGCCAGCTCATCCCTGCCATCATCAGAAGTTGAAGAGCCTTGAACATCAGCCAGGAACAGTTCCAGACTGATGGTGCTAGACAGAGTATCACCTGTGCACACATTAAAGCACAATATGCTGAATAAGTATGTTCCAGCAGAAACATACCTCAAAATATAGATGTAACAGTAGTTGTGTTTGCAAACAAATAATGGCTTTTCCTTCTTTTCACTTCTTTGCATGAATGATCATGGAGAGCATCTCTGAGTCGTAGTGTGACTGACATTCATTACCTTTCGTAAAATTTTCCTGCAGCTGCAGCTCAGTGACACATACTCTTTTTGCAAACCTTGTTCCAGCTGCTAGTGGGATATTTAATCAGTTTCTCATCTCACGTAGCTTTCTTTCACTGTTAATTCTAAATGAGCTATGGGCCTCACTGTGCACATAAGATAACCTGCAGCTGTACCAGCTATGTTTGTAAATCCTAGCCCTTGTCTTTTTCTTTGATGTACTACAATTCAGACTTGTATAGCTGTGATTTTCAATATTGTTTCTCTTTCCTCTGTGGTTGTTTAACTTTGTATTATTAAATATTGTTTCTAGGTGTTTATGATCTGTTATTAGATCACTCTTTTCCTAAGCATGAACTTGACTAAGTATTTACGGGCAAGGAAAGGATAATGCTTCTTTATTTGTAGGCTGTACTTCTCTACATCTGTTAATGACCTGCTATAGTAAGCAGTAACTTTGTTCTCATCTTGCACTCAACTTAAGAGTACCTCTAGAGTGACTGAATTGGCATCAACTTCTAATATGTCTTGCTCTGGGTACCAAAGTAAGTCTCAACATTATGCAAACACAGGACCTCCTTTAACTGTTTAAGAGCTTGTTGGTGTGGTTCTGTCTATAGAGAAGACATGTTTCTCCATGAGTTCCCAAAGTGGTGTTGAGGTAGTGTTACATGCTTTAATGAATCTAAATCTTAGCCTGATATGTACAGTTTTCAGTCTCATCATAAACTTTTTCATTTCTCACATATAGTTCAATATTATTATATAGTAGCTTCTATCATTCTGTTGTTTTATAATGCCTACTGAATACTAGTCCCATGCCCCTCGCAGGGTTTATATGCGTAGATAATGTGGTAATACTTTTGCTTTCTGTATATAGACTGAGTTGACGGCGACATAATCTTTTGTCTAGTTTGCAGAATACCTTTACTCAATTCATTTCACTTCCTAAGTATATCATCTACAATAGATGTTAAGGTGCATTTCCTTCTGTTTTGCTCTATTAGGTACTTACATGTCAATGCAAATCTTTACTTATAGCTTATAGAGTTGTCTAGATTATGGACAATTGACTATGGGAAGGGCAGGCTGCTGGATCAATAAGGTCTATCTTTTCTAATTTCTTTAACTTTCTTTTCTCATATTATATATGTCTCTACAACTGGGGTTACCCTTAGATCAACTTACTGCTTTACTTGACAGATTTTCATTTTTACATTATCTTCAGATAAACTGTAATAGTCCCTAATATTTTACTCAGTCTCTTTTCCCTCTTGGCATGTTTGTTTACACACACACACACACACACACACACACACACACACACACACACACACACACACACACACACACACACACACACACACATATGGGATAGGTATGTACAAGTGGTTCAGAGATTACCTATGATGATGTACCTTACAAGTGACATCAGAACCAGCTACTACAGACCTTTGTATTTTTAAAGCAGGAATACCACAGGTATAGATGCAAGATCCCATTCTCTTCTCATAAACTATTAGTGACTTGGTCTTAAACCTCAGACAAATCTACCTAAGCATATAAACTAGTAATACTCTGATTAAAACCAGGGAAAGTACCTCTACAGTCTAAAAGGGTCTCCAAACAATGTTGGCATCCTACATACAGACCTAAAAATGACAAATGACTGGTGCCAAAACCATGGTCTGAGACTAAATTCTAAAAAATGTGTAGTCATACCCTTTGGTAAATCAGGCATCCCTGCAAATTATAATATTGATAGCATACCCCTAAAAGTAGACCCAGTGGTGAGGGGCCTAGGAACATAGATAGACAGTAATGTAAAGTTTGACCACAAGGTAGGTATGGTAGTAAGGAAATTCTTCATTGTGGCTTAACTTATAAGTAAAGGCATGGCATCATGATAAAAGGAAGCCAAAGTGCCATTGTACTCTGTCCTCATCAGGGCCATAATTGAGTACAATGTTCCCTTCTGCATTAATCTAACCAGGCACTTACACCAACTTGAGCTGCCCCAGAGGATTCTCATTAAAAATACAAAGGGTAAGACACATGTCTTATGCAGACCAACTAAAGGCCCTATTCCTTTACTCCATCTCATATTGTTTATTGAGAGTTGACTTTTGCCTGACCTACAAGGCATTCTCTTATCCAACCCTGATGAAAATGTTACATATTTACAAGAAAAATTATATGAATGTTACGCATTCCATGGATCTGAACCTTATTTGTGACTGTAACAGACCTTGTTAGAGAGACAGATTTGTATTTCAAAGGTTACCTCATCTATGGAATAAACGTTCTGTCTTCATAAAACAAAGCCAGTTCCACTCTCTCTTCAAAAAGAATTTGGATAAATGCATGGGGAACCATAAATTCACTTCCAGGGTACTGCCCAAGTCTCTTATGGAGAGAGGCAGAATATAAAATGACTTAGGGCTCCAACACTCAAAGACTCACTGCCCTGATACTACCCCATCCCATATCTGGGCAATAAAGATATAGTATTGCCATATCCTGGGTACTATTGGCTAGGTTTGTAAAGGCTCTTGTGCCATTAGCCTAATAAGCACCTATGAAGCTATGAACAAAAGATTTACATAACTTCTGTTTATTGTTAAAAAACAACAAATTAACTCTCATTACAGACACAGCTGCATAAATGTCATTTGGAACTTCCAAGAGACTTAAAAATGCAACTATATTAAAAATCGTCATTCCTTTCATGACTCCAGCTAAACAAAACCACTTGCACAAATACGTAAAAGTCTGGTTAGGCTCAACTCTTTCTCAAACACATCGAGTAGGGTTTAGCACTTTCACAGTCCTTAAACATCTTTCATGCTGCTATTAATTGACTACTTTCCTATCTTTTTTTCCAATAAAAATATTGGAATAAATCTTCCTGTTTCTAAGTGTGAGCATGCATTTTCTCTTGTTGTCTAAATTCAGCACATAATACCATTATTCTTCACATTACTAAAACAAAATGTGTCATGCCATCTCCTTTTCACATCTCACAGAACATCTTTATCTGTCCTTACAAAAGAGCAGTTGCTACCAATAGTAGCTCAAGACGTACCACTGCTAATTTCACTTATTTGTAAATGACTGCATCCTGGCAAACCTTATGCAAAGGCACCCTGGGCATCTGCCTAGGGTGCCATTCTTATGAGGTTCTTTTCCATTATTTACTCATTTATTTTCTTAAAGTAAAAACAATGCATTGTTTCTTTACTTTGTTACATTTGTTTTCTTTAAGACAATAAATAAAGAAATAAACAAAAGAAATGGTCCACAGTATCCCTGTGCAAAGATAAAGCAGCTGCAGTACCCTAAGATGGAGATGCTGTACACCTTCTTGGCTTTCTGCTCCAATCTGCCCATAAGCTACTTAGACAATTAATCAAGCAGATCATGGCTGGGAATTGAACAGGACACTGACAAATTTGAAAGTGTAAAGTATATGGAATATGCAAATTGTGAAAGAAAGAAGAAGTTGAAATTACTATAAGCAGTAGTATTATATACACGAGCGCGCGTGCACACACACACACACACACACACACACACATATATATATATATATATATATATATATATATATATATATATATATATATATATATATAAATGCTGGTACTGTGGTACTGGCAGGCAATTAGATAGGCTTTTTAGGACTGGAGTAATCTTACTTCTTAACTGCACCACATTTCAAGGAAAGTTCCTCATCCTGAGTCACATGACTTTCAGCTGTCCCAAATCTTGCAGAATGTCCCTAATTTTGCATCACATTTTTAGTCTGTATTTGGATTTGCCTTTAATTCTTGTGAAGTTCAGATATTGATTTACTTGTTTGTTCTATTTTATTTTATTTTATAAGAATTAGACATCTGAGATGTACACAGGGAAAGTAACTATAATTGCAAGGCTGTCTAAGGAGGAAAATGACTAACTGCTACAGTTGTTTTACTCATTATTTTGGCTTTGCTGGATTAATATGATTTGTGTGAAGCAACTTGGAATACTTGAGTGTATGGCTACCATTTGTGCTAAACAAAGTTTGAATATATTACATGGCCGTCACTTTTATTGCAATCAGATTCATGAAGTCTACACAAGTCATTATATATTGCTGGGTGCGGTTGTCTGTGAATGAAATTTACTGATTCTCTTGTCACTTGTTCTGCTTAAGCAGCCAATAATCTGGCTTTGCAAGACTAGTGTGCATTTGTGTGAAGTAAGATGTAATACTTCGGTACTGTGACCATTATTATTTTTCTTAAACCACAATCAGTCATATGGCATATACGGGCAGTAAAGTGGCTGCAATTGATGCTTACAGAAGCCATCTGTGGAAACAAGTAACTTATCCTAGCTGTTTTTCGATTGCTATTAAACGGGAAGCAGTGATCTGACATAACTTACAAAAGTAGTGTCACACAATCTATTGTATTTGCTGAAATCAGCATAAAACTTTAATTGCTATTGCTATGACTTATGCTTGGTGCGTGTGTGTGTGTGTGTGTGTGTGTGTGTGTGTGTGTGTGTGTGTGTGTGTGTGTGTGTGTGTGTGTGTGTGTTGGGTGTTGCACTATATTTAAGAATAATAAGTTGGCCATAATTTGTTTCATTTTATTTCACAAGTATCAGTATTGCACATGATAACTGTCTATCCTTAGTGGTCTGGCAGGAGCAGGATGGGTGTGACAGTAACTGATCATTGGGACTGTGGTGGCACAGGGAGTAGCATTGCCATCTCATCACAGCACATGATTCTGGTTGAATTCTTAGCTGTGACATCTTCTGTGTGGAGTCTGTATGCCCTCCTGGTCTCTGTGTGGCTTTATCCATGGACTCTGATTTTCTCCAATCCACCAAAAAAAAAAAAACATAGGTGAATTGGCATTCCTTCAATTTATCTGAAAGTAAGTGTGCAGCATGTGTGCATCTTGTGATAAACCTAGCTTGTCAATGGCAATGTCAATGTGTGTGTGTGTGTGTGTGTGTGTGTGTGTGTGTGTGTGTGTGTGTGTGTGTGTGTGCGCGTGTGTGTGTGTCAGTGTATGGGCCAGATTCATGAAGGCTTGCACGGAGTCTAAGAGTAGAGTAAGACTCCAACCAGCCAATATGTCTGCCAAGCGATCCAGCAACAGCCAGCAGGGGTGTGCATGAGAGCTCCTAAAACTACTCTTGCACGGACAACGTCATGGTATGCAAATTACCTCATTTGCTGCTGAAAGCTAAGGCA
This sequence comes from Protopterus annectens, assembly GCF_019279795.1. NCBI lineage: Eukaryota > Metazoa > Chordata > Ceratodontiformes > Protopteridae > Protopterus > Protopterus annectens. Next base: position 770,284,240 of record NC_056744.1, read on the forward strand.
AATGAGGTAAATTTGCGATCCAGGAAACACTAACCTGTCCGAGTAAGAGTAGTGTTATTTGCAGAAATGTACTCCGTTGGTAACGAAGTACCGTTCTGCAAATAGCAAAACGGAGCTATGACAGCTCCAAATAAAGGATACATCCAGTTGAGGAAGCATGCCAATGGCCAAATATAAGGCCATTGGCATTTTTATCTGTTGCAAAATAATAAAAATATATTTTTTTCCCTGATCTCCGATGTTTAAGTGTAGCGCAGCGCTGCACAAACATGCGGCGCTCTAAAAACCAGCAAAAAAAAAAAAGCCAAAAATAGGCATTTTATTAAAAATATTCATCTGCCATGCAGGTGAATGGCAGGCTGAAGACAACATGGCTACTGAGTAGTGGTTGCTAAGGGGGGAAGCTCAGTCTGAGAGATGTAACCAAGCATTACTAGGCAATCCTATGCAAATGAGGATAAGGATAGTGAATCCCAATTTTCCCTGCCATGTGAACCATGTACCTAGAGTGTAAGAGTAGGATTAGGGGAGTAACAGAGTAGAAAATAGGTGACATCATGAGGGGGTATGTATCAAAGACTGTAAGCGTATTGGAGCAGAGTGGCATGTGTTTGCTGTAAGTTACACAGGACTGGAAGAGGCATGTCTACAGTTGTCTTAACTGAAACCCAGAAGCCGAAGGTGTATGCCATGGATATCACTAAAGTTTCTTGCAAAGATACATACACTGTGTGCTCGTGTGCATGCCTATAAACCCGTCTAAGCCTCTGTGCACATGTGTGAGCCCGTGTAAGCCTGTGTAAGGCTGTCTAAGCCTGTGTGCGTGCATGTGAACTCGTGTGCGCGTGTTTGCACTTGTTTGTGCGCCGCTGCCCCCTGTAGAAACAGAAAGGGAAAAGGAAGGAAAAGAAGTAGTAGGAAGTTAACTAAGGAGAACTAGCAGAGCTGCCAGGTGAAATCAATCAGAATCAGCCAATTACACAGGCAGTACACTAGCCCAGCCCAGCCCAGCACTTAAAACTCTGTAAACAACATTCCCCCATGTTTTTCTCAGAAACACTGCAACACTGCAGTCTACAAAGAGAAGTGAAAACTTAAAAAGCTTAACTGAGACAAAAAAAGTGAGGAGACAGAGAAGAGTGTACAGACCCAGGGTAACCTACCAGGGGCTACATGAGCTGGAGATAGTGGAGCACTATAGAGTGGACAGAGACCTCCTGCAGCAAATTGTTGAGCTGCGCAGGCCACACCTCACACACAGAACCAACAGAGGGGAACCCATCCCAGTGGAAACCAAGGTATGTGTTGGCCTAAGAATACTAGCAACAGGTACCTTCCAGAGACCAACTGGTGATATGATGGGGATTTCATAGGCATCAGCATCCAGGGTACTACACCAGTTCCTGAATGCCATGTCAGCACATGTCGGTGATCATGTATATTTCCCCAATTCCCGTGAGGTATTGGCCAGCAATATGCTTCTCTTCCAGCAAATAGCGGAATACCCTGAGGTAGTGGGTGCAATTGACTGCACTCACATACACATCAAAGCACCAGCCGGTGAGCAGGGTAGGGCCTACATCAACCGCAAGGGCTTCCACTCCAACTGCCAGGTCGTGTGCGATGCCCAGGGCATAATACTGAATGTGTGTGCTGGCTGCCCTGGAAGCTACCACGATTCCCATATCTGGCATCTGATGCAGCTATACCAGACATTTGCCAATGGGGACATCCCTGACGGTCACCTAGTGGGGGATGCTGGATACGCACTGGAGCTGTGGCTGATGACACCCATCAGAAATGCACACACACCTGAACAAGAACTCCATAATGAGGCACACGCACAAACACGAAATGTAATCGAGCGTGTGTTTGGGATGCTCAAGTCACGGTTCCGGTGCCTGGACATATCTGATGGAGCCTTGCAGTACTCACCAACTACATGTACCCAAATTGTCATGGTATGTGCCATGCTACACAATATGATCCTGCGAAAACAGCTGCAGCAGGAACAGCATGGGACAGGGCCAAACAGCCCCCCACCATTGCCAAGGCCTGCACAGGCACAGTGTGACTTGGAGGAGGAACAACCTGAGCCTGCCTCAGTAGGAAGAAGGAGGCATGCCCAGTATGCCTTGGCCTTGGCAAAGAGGCAATGCATAGCACATACACTGGCTCAGTAGGAACCCTGGAAATTATACCTCTCTCTGACTCGCACATAAAATAAAAGGGATGCCTAACTTGACACTACCTGTTTCCAAACATGTATAGGTAGTGTAGTATTTGCATCTGACATAAGCAGCCCTGCAGCACCACCTGAGGCATGATTGCCATGTTTTAAGCAATATAAAGCAGAGCTAAGCAGCTTTTACCAATATTTAGTATATGTAAACAAAATTGCTCGTGCTAGCTAGCACAATGTCAGGCAATGTTGAGCAATGTTGGGCAAGGTCGGGCAAAGTTGAGCAAAGTCGGGTAAACATTCTCATATTAGCTTTACTGTCCCTTAAGCAGTCTGGTCTGCCCAGCATGAAAATAAAAAGTAGTGATAGGGCTCGAACCCAGGATACTGTGCACTATAGTCACAGTACTGAACCACTAAGCCATGATAGCATTTCAGTAGCACAGACACAGCAGGACAATTGCACAGTAATGCAAACACAAAGAAATGCTGTAACATGCCCCTAAAGAGGCATATGGGTAACCTCCCCCACAGGCCTATGCAGACAGAGAACATCAGGCCAGGCGGTGTGATGCAGGTTGTGTAGGCTATGAATTCGCAATCTAATATACGTGACATTGGACGCTAAGATGCGTAGTACAGTAGTATGCCTCAAGCCAGTACGATAGGCAACAGTGCAGACTGAAATTATGTACCTTACATAGCAGTGCAGGCCTAGCAAATGTGTATAAGTGTCAGGTGAACCCCTCATCCTATGTACACCCACAGTAACAATCAGGTGTACCCCCGGGTAGAAATGTACAAAGAATAGCTGTCCCCACTGTATGTAGAAATGTTGATAAGTCTATGCAAAGTATCTCATGGAAACCCTGCAGGCACAGCATGATCCCTGTTGATCTATGACACAAAGGTGAGCCCTGCTGTAAAAATACAACTTGATTTTCCATACACATATAGTATAAATGTCTATACCGGGCATGCTCACACACTCCAACAAATATAGTGGAGTACATTCAGCATCACACAGAAAGGTCATACTGGGCATGCTCACACACTTAAATAAACGAAGCAAATGTCAGGCAACAACATACTGAAAGGTCATACTGGGCATGCTCACACACTTATGCTAAATATGGAGATGATAATAAGGGATCTATGGACAAATGTGGATAGTCATCTGTACTTCCAGAAACACATTCACAAATCATGCTATGTGTTCACACAAACTGCCAAGGTCTGTGCATGTAGGTCAAAGGAGGTTCCCACTACTCATCAGTCATCAGACCCATCAGAGAGTACCACAACACACTTGTGATGAATCTGACTAGGCACGTTCAGCAGCCAGAAAGACCACTGAAGTACCCTAACAAGAGGATTACTGGCCTCAGACAGTTGCCCCATGCAACAAGACTGAATGTAACCCAATCTGTACTCTGTTGCATACTGTCTACTCAGGAGATCTCTGCCCAACAGACAGGTCCATGTCATGGCTACACTCAGACCTGTTCTGAGTTACAGCTCAATGGCACTAAATATACAGACCCAACTGATATTGCCAACATCCTGGCAGATAGGATCAGTGTTAACTTTACCCCCCTCTCACCCATGAAAGAGCACATCTCTATAATGGAAGAGTGCTAAGTTGCTGTCATCACGGCTGCACAGGTAAAAAACACTCTCCAATGCCAGTATCACAGCAGCCATGGGACCACATAACTTCCCAGGTTGTGTTCTACACAAACCACAGAACGAACAGGCACCACATTGACGTACCATGTGCAGTCATAGCCTCACCTCATGCTTTGTGCCTGCTGAATGGTGCACAGTGATGGTTATCCCAGTACACAAGGGTGGCGACACCATGGACCCCAGGAACTAGTGCCCCATTAGCCTGATGAGCCCGCTCTTCAAGGCCATGGAATGTCATTAAGGCCCTGGGGACACAGGTAGATAGTAAACTCTCCTTTGATGATCACATGGCCAAAGTGTCTACACATTCCTTCTATGTAGCCCACCTAATGTAACCCACTTTGTCTAGTCTGATGATGTCACCATCCTACAAATATACCTGTGGAAAATAGAACTCACAGTAATGTGTATAGCGTGTTGTGTAAATGCGTACTCCTGTAGTATTATAAACCATTTAGGTAGGAGTTTGAATCCTGCACTTGTCAAGTGTGTGTGTGTCTGTTTGTGTTTGATCTCCGTGGAGAGGAACAACATTTTTGAAGAGTACTCAAACACCTTAAAAGTGGTATACTAATCTTTGTCAGGTCCGATGATGTCACCATCCTACAAATATACCTGTGGAAAAGAGAACTCACAGTAATGTGTATAGCGCATCGTGTAAATGCGTACGCCTGTAGTATCATAAACCAGTTAGGTAGGGGTTTGAATCCTGCACTTGACAAGTGTGTGGGTGTGTCTGTTTGCATGTGTTCTCCGTGGAGAAGAACAACCTTTTTGGAGAGTACTCAAACACCTCAAAAGTGGTATACTAACCTTTGTCAGGTCCGATGATGTCACCATCCTGCAAACATACCTGTGGAAAAGAGAACTCACAGTAATGTGTATAGTGTGTCGTGTAAATGCGTACTCCTGTAGTATCATAAACCAGTTAGGTAGAGGTTTGAATCTTGCACTTGACAAGTGTGTGTGTCTGTTTGTGTGTGATCTCCGTGGAGAGGGACAACCTTTTTGGAGAGTACTCAAACACCTTAAAAGTGGTATACTAATCTTTGTCAGTTCCGATGATGTCACCATTCTACAAATATACCTGTGGAAAAGAGAACTCACAGTAATGTGTATAGCGCGTTGTGTAAATGTGTACTCCTGTAGTGTCATAAACCAGTTAAGTAGGGGTTTGAATCCTGCACTTGACAAGTGTGTGTGTCTGTTTTGTGTGTGATCTCCGTGGAGAGGGACAACCTTTTTGGAGAGTACTCAAACACCTTAAAAGTGGTATACTAATCTTTGTCAAGTCTGATGATGTCACCATCCTACAAATATACCTGTGGAAAAGAGAACTCACAGTAATGTGTATAACGTGTCATGTCAATGCATACTCCTTTAGTATCATGAAGTAGTTAGGTAGGGGTTTGAATCCTGTACTTGGTGTGTGTGTGTGTGTGTGTGTGTGTGTGTGTGTGTGTGTGTGTGTGTGTGTGTGTGTGTGTGTGTGTGTGTGCTTTATGTGTGTGACACTGTTGGTCAATGTGTTGTGGGTTATGCTTTTACTACTGTATGACATATCAGTATGACAACAGTATGTGCATTGCACATGTGAGGTAGCTGTGTGGTAAATACATATACGTACATGTGACCTCAATTATTGCATGTGTGGGAACCCTGCTTTCTCCAAGAACACATCTGTCATCTTTGCCAGAGTGTACTGCTGTTTTCCAGACCTGAGGTCACATCTGTATGCTTGTGACAAGGCCAGCCACTGCAGTGATCCCTGGCCTAGGTCATCCGTGTCACACACACTCATTATGGTTTCTATTGAATTGTGTGAGTGAGGGTTTATGGCCGAGGTATATGTCAGACCTGTTAAAATGCAGCAAAGTCTGTCAATGATGGCTATTCATTATAGGTGTACAACAACCTTTGTGGATATGCATGCAGACCCCTTATTGCTTATGTGATCCACCGAGGGATTTCAAAATACCTTTGGAAATGTCATTATCAAAGGAGAGATGATGTAACACTTGGTTGCATGTACACATCGGTACCTATTCTTCATGTTGGTGGCTACTACCTATGTGGTACTGTGGGGATACTATGTTCCGTAAAGGTGGATGACTATGCTTTGGTTGGCTTATAGCTTTACAGGATGGGTTTGACAACAGGTATCTGTCTGTATGATACCCTTGTGGAGGATGTGTGTGTCATCTGGAGAATGCATTATAGGCCACAGTATGCATTACCAGATGTGGACGGACATATCCCTACTGTGATTGCTTGTACCTAAGAGAGCTATATGCCAAACAGGAGTGGTCTCAGTAATGGGTGCAGGTGAATACCACTGGTTACTGGCATAGTATAGTACCTGAAGGATCCAAATGTTACTGTGTGTCCTATATCTGTGTGTCAGTTGCCAAGACATCATTTAACGATTGGTTATGGTCAGGCTGTTGAAGTTATGTATACTACCAGAATGCAAAACAATGACAGATAGTAACAGTATCACCCACAGCACAGTGTCAAACCATGTCATACACACATGTGTAGTCAAGTTCCGAAATGTGTGTAGTACAATGCATACTGGCCACCAATAGAAACTATGGAGTGTTACTGTGTAATACAGGGCATGTTACCCTGCCCATGTGTCCACTATGCACATACATGCAGACAGTGCACCTCCACCATGTTCACAAATGTACACCTGAAAATCTGTGTTACACACATCCCACACATACTGTCCACTCTCTAACACATGCTGCCAATACTACACACATCAGCCAAGTGGCACGTGGGCGGACAATACACTGTTGGAACTAACCCTGGTGTAAACATTACTACATTGACAATCATAGCTTTAATGCATCATGCCTGCTCAGCTACACCTTCAAGCATATCATTACACTCTACTGCTGACAACATGCTAACATTGCTATACTGCTATAAAGTCACCCTGTGCATCAGCACCATGGTAGCCTGTTCTTGCATCAATTTTACAGATGACAGGAGGTGGCACATGTTTTATCATATGCACAGGGTGTGTTGTTGGTTTGCCAGAGGCCTACAGTGAGCCATACAATCGACATGTATGTGTGTGTGTGTGTGTGTGTGTGTGTGTGTGTGTGTGTGTGTGTGTGTGTGTGGGCCAAGAGTACTGCTATGGGCCAATGTTGATGCAATGTCTGCAGGTATCTATTAGCCCTAGGTGTCTTGTTTATGTGTGTGTGTGTCTGCATGCACACAGTTCCACCATGTGGCTGCCATATACGGGTATTTGTGGGACAGCCACCAACTGTACATGCCAGGCTTTACAGATCACCGTCTCTGGCCACTGATATGGTACCTGTGCCTGGCAGGGGTGCTACTGACACTATCAGGTACTAAGTCAGACTGGGTACTATTCCCAGAGGTAGATGGACATACACTGGACCCAGATCCCTGCTGGGACTGTCCAGAGCCATGTGCATGTGGTTTTCTAGGACGTTCTATGGACAGACCACCCCCAACATTGCTGGTGCTGGTACTGGCACTACGGGAGCGGCTGTGACTTGAGGGACATCCGCGGCAACTGCCAGCTGCTAATGTTGCTAGCATACGTCCACGTCAATGACTCAACCATCCCACACTGGCCTGACACATGGACATGACATTGCGGAGGACATCTAATGTCTCACCCCAACATCTATCAGTAATTACAGATGGCACCTACTAGGTCATGGATACTGTCAATTATGGTGGTGTTATATGCCCTCTGTGCCCTTAGTCCCTGTCTGGTGTACCGTTCCATATGTTCCTGTGCCTCCATGACAGCCTGGAACATGCGTGAGGTTGTAAGACCTGTGGCACATCTGCCAGTGGCATGATGAGCAGCAGTGCTCCGACAAAAACCCCTGGACATCTGCCTATGTGGTACCCTTCCAGACATCTGGGTATGGCTGCTGTGTTGGGATGCATGTTCCATAGATACCACACTGTCCTGTTCAATGCCGGCTGTATGCTGTCCCTCAGCTAAGGACATTGGTGATGGATGTATTGGCCATATAACTGTGTGCATGGATGGGGTGGACAGTTGTGTACAGTCGATTGGTGGCCCAACAAAAGACCCTGGCAAAGATGCCTGTGCCTCAACACACCTATCATCATATCACTATTTTCTTCAGTGACATCAGTTTCCCTGCTGCAGTGAACTAGCCCAAACTCAGCACCTGTGACAGGAAGACAGGAAATACACTTTCCAACCTGCACATGATATCGGCACACATGCACACATGCACACATGAACACATGAACACATGCACACATGCACACATGAACACATGCATACATGCACACATGCACACATGAACACATGAACACATGCACACATGAACACATGAACACATGCACACATGCACACATGCACACATGAACACAAATACACTCCTCACTAAAACAGACACACACACACACCACCAGCAATCCAGAACATACTCAATAGTGGGTGATGGTGGGGTACAGTATCACAAGCCAAACATTTATATCACACGTGTCAGCATGCAAGACGTGTGTTGCTCAACAGCATGCAGTGTGAGTGTAGACAGTTCTTGCTAATAACAGTATACATGGCTTTGATGCATGTGTGTTGTTGTTCAGTGATTGGCCTCACCCTGGAACGCAATGTGTACATGGATACAACATTGCTGTGCAAGTATTAAAAGCTCTGCAATGTCATGTGCACCATCACTCACAGGTATACATACCATGGCTGGATGTGTATCTGTGTGTCACATAGATATCCATGTCTGATTAGAGCATCTGTGTCTTTAGCAGATAATTGTGGACACAGGTTTAGCACATGCATGCTATGTATACACACAGGATGAGTGGTGCATGTATACCTGATGGAATACCATTGCTCAATATAGCCATTGTACAGTGGTTATGGTGAGTGTAGGACATATTGTGGACATGCCAGTGCCAGCCATGACATGGCATGCTACAGCAGAACTGCAACATTAAACATCACACATACACAATGTGTGTCATGTGACCTATACACTCAATAGCATTACAAGACATATGTGTGTCACTTTGTACAAATGGTGATTGCTATACATATTGTGCATAGGTGCATATGTTTGCACACACACAACATTGAGGTGCATAGCAATTAATGCTATGTGTAGTACTGTGGTCACTGTAACTGGATGGGGTGTAGTACCATGACCCATCATCATGCAGCATCATGTGGTCACTCAAGGCTACTGATGTGTGACAGATCGACACATAGCATGCTGTACCTGAACTGCAGTACCATGGCTACATTCACCATTTCACAGACAGTTGTTACATGGGTTTGTAAGGTGCCCAATAGGGTCATTGCCTAACATGAATTTGTTATGTGTTGAAGAGTGTCGCACAGCCACATGAGAGGCCTCTACCCCTCAGGTATATTATGTGTGCTGTGTGGATGACATTTGGGATACTGGAGTGTGACTTTACAGCGGGTGTCTGAATACGCCATGTGTAGCATGTTAACGTGTACTGCATATGACACAGTTGTGTATGTTGTGTGCATGTGTATCGACTCTGCCTATCCAATGTCCACTACAGTGTTGCCGCAATTGTGTGGGATGCTCTGTGTATTGCATGTGTTTGAGGAAGCTACTCACATTACTGAGATGTACATAGTCTCACAGCAAGCATGCACAGCATGCATTATGCGCAGGTGTGTGACGTGTACATGGCCTACACCTCACCTATGACATGCACATTTAATTAGCAATATTAAATGTAGAACACACTCACCAGCATGGGTCTGCTGCCTTGCTGTCACACCAGAGGGACCTACAAGGATATGAGACAGTTAGTCAGTGGCAACAACTGTGGCATTGCTACTGTGTGTTTGCAATCTTACAGTAGTACAACGGTTGACAGTCACAGACCTGCAGATTATCTTCCTAATTATTAGTATTGCACAGCACTAGGCACCACATCTTCTAACTACACAGTACACATCTCACATAAGCATGCTCTACCAATAGAGGTAACAGTAGTCTACAGCTATGCCATGTTACCTGCACGCTCCGTGTCAACTTGCTGGGTGGCTCCGGCCTCCATGATGATACATGTTAGTTGTTGTTGTTGTTGGCCAGGAGCCACCTGGCTCAGGAGCAGTTCCTCCACTCTGGTGAGGGGGGATGGATGGCTACCCCACCACCTGTGGCAAGTTGTTGTCTACGGATATCAGATGCATGCTGCTGGACATGTCTAATTAAATCACTGCAGTGATGGCGTACCTGCTCATATGTCCAGTTATGCATGCCTATGTCATTTACCCTACGGACAAGATCTTGCCACAGTGCAGTCCGCTCATGCTGGTCCTGGCTGGTTCTTGAGAACAGCAGGGCATAGTGCTGAACCATGCAGGTTGTAATCCGTTCCTCCTCTGCTGGGATATATGAGGGATTATGATGGTGGGCCATGACCCTGGAAGACAATGAATCAATATGTGTGAGCAAGTCATGTGGCACACTTAACATTCTAAAGTACAGATTAACTGCCATATATAGCAACCTATTGGCTGTCAGAGGATACACACTTGCAATACCACATATCAGTGCTCAACCCATAACTGCCTGACAGTGCCTGGCACACTCTATATATCAAACCATGTTTTGCACAGCAACAAAGATAAACCAGTATGTAAGACTATACAACAGTACATGGCACACTGTATGCAACACAATGCACCAACAAGCCACAGGAGGTATATATCAGGCTAATGCATAAAGAAACATGTAATCCATTGCAATGATTGTAAAGTCCAATTACAGTATTACCAGTATACCACACTAGTCGTTGATGGCAAACCCCTGCCTAACATATGTGCACATGCGTTAATATAGGTGGCATACTGCTGTACTAGACTATACATGTTGCTAGATACGCACTTATATCCTGTAACACACATATGACCGAGGCCATGGTACAGGCATACCCACACACACATCAGACATACATACCAGACACAAAGGTATGACAACCCAGATGACCTTTACCTGTGTACCATACAGTACTGTGTGTCAGTAGTTACAAAACCTTATGTCTGAGGTATGTAATCTGTGAGGAGTACGGGGAACACACAAAACAGTGATTCCAAGGAATGTGGACATACACCATACTGTGCTGTTTAGGCATACATCTTCAGGTAGCACTACAATTCATACAGGATTTGGATTCACCAGCAGTAACACTCAATAAGCATACATGTACTGCTGTAGCCTACAATAGGACACCCCAGTCGACACCAAGGGACTGCGTCAGACCATATGGCATACTGCTTTTTCTGCCTAGCAATTGCATACACATCTTTTGCTGGGACCACAGCTAGGACACATAATACCATGACAGAAACAGTTTCCCACTTGGCTATCACACATATACAGAACTCTGACACATTCACCAACACATTCACCATCACACTCAGTCAAGCTCACATAGCAATTATTGCAACAAGTACATGTGGGTGTGTATCGGTTCATAGGTAGGTAATAGGCTATTGGCCCTAGGGCCTATAGATGTCTAGCCATTCGCTATCCTGGCCTTTGACACACAGGTAATTTAATTTCACGTGGCCCTGTCAAGCAGGGCCACAGAGGTGATTCCCGGGGTGTATTTCCTATCTCCCATACATTCATCAGGACTATTTATGACGATTGCTAATTATGAGCTTTGTTTGCTATTGATATATGGTTTGTTCCAGAGCATGGGATGTCTCTGAGATAGGAATCTATCCCTCCAGCATGTGCTGTTTATTGAGGTGACAAGGTTTAGGTCCCTAGAGCGTGTACCTCATAGGGATTGTGATCTGTTTACGTGGAGCATGTCCAACAGCTGTGGGTTTGACATAGCTTTGTATGTTAGGCAGAGGTCACCTCTGGGTAGACGGTATGCGACACAGTCTAGCTGTGGTTTTGTGAGACGGTCTGCATAGGGCATCTGTTTGAGGCCAGTATTACTCTTTGTGAGCTATGTCTGTGTCCTTTCCAGTTGCTGTAGATGTCTTGTGGGGTACATACCACATGGAGCATTGTACTCTATAATGGGTTTTATGTGTGTTGAGTAGAGGGGAAGACTGATCTATATTTCCCTGGATGACACACCTTTTGTGATGACGTGTGCCACGTAGACAGATTACATGACTAGTGTGGCACTGTGATTATCAAAGGGGAGACTACTGTCCACCTGTGTCCCATGGTCTCTTATCACACCTTCGGTGTTAAGTAGAATACCACATATGTGGCAGTTAATAGGTACAGAGTTTTTGCAAGAAGGGATGCCAATGCAGTGTCAACATTGAGCTTGAGTCCATGGCTTTGTCACCAGGCATCTGTTGCAGTAAATATGACCCTGGCTCTCTCTCTCTCTCTCTCTCTATATATATATATATATATATATATATATATATATATATATATATATACACACATACATATAAACATCCATTGGTGTACATATAGATATACATATAGGCACATATACAGTCCACCTTTCATGGTGGGAATATCAATTATGCGAAGGTTGTGAGGTATACAGTGTTGTGCGGAATGCATTGAAGTTGTTCTCAGTCCATGTAGCTTTAGCAGGCCTCACTGGCTGCAACATTGCAAACCTGACAAATCATACCCACAGTGTTTACCCACCACATGTCATATACCAGCACTGTATGCTGTCTTGTTTGCCACACACACTACAACCTACATAGAAATATGCACATAACAACCTTCAACAACATATATATGTCCACCTTTCACAAACAGTTGCAGTATGTTCCTTGCTCTATGCACATGCACAGATGCTAATATATCTGACACAGACAGATCTCTCCGTATGTGTGTGCCATACACACACAAGGACCACACTGTTGTAAGTCCATGTACCTCACGGCTGACCTGTTGGGCCTTGCTGCAACATGAACAGGTGTCACATGTGAGCACACAGTAATATTAGGGGGTGTATATATAGCTGCAAATGCTAGATTAGCATACTAGCCTGGTACAGCTGTTGCCAGTGCTAAGCTACATGTTAATATGAGTATCATGCATTTGTTACTCTGTCACATCCATGTTTACATAACTGTATGTGCTACTCCCCCAAACAGACATTGTACACACTACTGTACAGAACACAGATAACATGGATCAGATGTTTGACATTTGATGTTGAACTACATATGTCACAGTCATATCCCACTGCACACACCTACACACTGATTTCACCATGGCAGTAGTTATGCAGGGCATCTGTGCATAGATACGTACTGCTGCCACATATGGATGATTCAAACTATGTAGAGTACTCTTCAAAACCTTCTACTACATGCCAGTAAATACATATCTGTTACATACCTTTCCTTTGTATGTGTTTGTATTAGTCAGTTCTGTGTGTTTTGTAATTTTTTTTAGATCTTATTTTTTTTTCAGTATATTTTTTATTTTTCAATATATATTTTTTTCAATATATTATTTTTTTTCAATATATTTTCTTTTATATCTTTTTTTTCTGTTGCTGTTGTCTGTGTGTGTGTCTCTCTCTCTCTCTCTATACCTGCAATGAAATGATTGCATGTGTGGACAGCAAGTACAGCCTGCTTTTATAGGTATCTTCACATGTGCATGTGATGGCGTCTGCACCAATTGTTGGCCACCATTTGGCAATTGCATGCAGCCTGCTGTGTGGTACTTGCAGTACTCACTGTCATAGCAACCCAATGCTATAAATTGCTAAGTCAGGTAGGCGTAGCCCTTTCAGCTTTCCAAAGTGGAGACCATGCTTGTTTGCTGTGGACACCGTTGTGTAAGTCAGAAGGTTGGTATACTTCTTGTATCTGATGCTAGGGGTGTAGCCAGTGATTTGAATGTTGTACTCAGACCTGAATGTTGCCACTTCCAGTACACAGTTGTCAGTGTAGAATTGTACTCACCCCTACAAATGCTAACACAAGATACATGGGAGTATCTAGTTTATTTTCTACTTATACAATTAGCTGCCATACATACGTAGTTATTGAGTTGTTTTCATTTGCCACATGAACTGTTTGTGAACTGCTATACTGTGGATATTTATGTGCTCACTTCTGCACAGTTTGTGTTTTTTTTTTTTTTGTTGACATTAGCACAGGATGCTCATGAAAACTGGACAATTCCAGTACTGAGTATGCCTACCTACATCTTTGCTGGACCTTGAATACACAGGTATTTTGTACATTTGGGTGGGGATTGTCCTGCTATGATACTCTGTGGGGGTTGTAAAGTGCTGCTGTAACATTATTTACTGCTAAAATGGCTGGTTCTGTTATCACAGTCATGTAATGCAATTCCACAACAACTGCTGGTAAAGTTCCACAGAACAGGTTTTGTGTTATGGCATTCCTATCTTTACTTTACATTCACTCATTCCGACACATGATATATATATTTCAGCAACAACCTGCAGTATATCTACTGTGGCTTAATGGTACTTCATGCAGTCTAGTGTGTTCAAGGTCCGGGGTTCGAGACTGACAGTGGTGTTTTATTTTGCTGCTGAGCAGAACAAGGTCCCTCACATGCAGGGTGACTAAGGAACTTTTAAGCAGTTGTAAGTGGGTTTGCGCGACGCTTAGCAATACTTAGCTAAGCACACATAAGCGCACACTCGCGCAAACCCGCTAACTACTGCTTAAAAGTGCTTACTCCCGCTAACCCCCGTGCTCATTTCTTTGAAAGAAAAGAAAATGGGGAGATAGGACAGTGGTGAAAAAGGAGCACAAAGAGGGAAAGACAGTAGGGAAAACAGCTATGGATGTGCAGGATGGGTGTAGGGAAGGTCCATAGCTGCCCATTTCTTTAACAGCAACAGCTGTACATATACTAGTAATTTGGAGGGAAATTTGAAACCTTCCACCCCTGGGAGAGGGGTGATTACAACGAAGTATGTTGCACTGCCAATTACATTTCAGTTTATGTGTCCAGCGGACATGTGTGCAAAATGGGCAGCTATGTATGGGGCGTAATTTTTTTGTGGGAACAGATTGCCCATTTTTTTTTCAGGTGAGAGTGGAATGTGAGGTAGGGAAGTAGGTATATTTGGGGAGGCAGGTTAGGGAGGTAAACAGACAAGACAAACAAGACTCATACAGGGGCAGAATATGACACATGGGGTGGGTGAACAACATTGACGGGGAAGGATGTTTGGAAATCGCAAGCCCATGAGCCTACAGATGGCAGCAGTGGAACTGAGATACCCACCCATGGGCAGTCACCACTGCACCTTCACAGCCCAGCGGGTGGCTGTGTTGGGGGCTGCATAGGAGGGGCAGGCTCACCCGTGAGTCACACCACTCCTGCCTCGAGCTGGCGTAGGGGATCAGCGACTGAACGCTCGATCTCCCTATGTACCACAGCCCGGACAGTTCGGAGGGTGATTGGTGGCCCTCCTCTGGCCACGCTTGCATGGGGGGACGAGCCCCATCCCCTGCAGCGCTTCCACCCAAAAGTGGCACAGGGCCAATGGAGGAGGAGGAGGTCCCGGGCTGGGTACCGGACCTGCAGGTGCCAGGTGCCATCGCCAGCTGAGGTGGGACAGGTGGGTCCGCTGGGACCGGCCTTCCCATACGTTCTATGTTTAGGAGGATTTAATAACAATATGGGTTGGTAACATCCAACAGCATTCCAAATTAGTTGTAGCAGCATGCAGTAATATTCCTATTAACCCAACACACCAGAGTTCCAACAGTTGAACAGCAAGCATAACATATGCATATATAGAACAACAGTGGACATTCCAACATCATGCAGGATTGATTGGTGACAACAGGCCACCAAGATTGTGGTGTTTGAACAGGGCACATGCATCAAAGTAAATGCAAATATTTATAAACCAATAGGACATATGTCCCAACAAATGTTTTGAGATTAGAGATACCCATGGAGGTGTGGAATTGCATTGTTTATGCACATACAGTAGGGTGTAAAAAGATACTTCCATTAACAACTTATATGTACTTATAGTTTACACTACATTCCTATTGACTGCAGGTATATATCCCCTACATGTATTATTACACTAGGCAATGTCCATTAAGTTGTGAAATGGGTTTTGCTAGTTCCTTATATACCTGACCTGTATCTGACATACAAACTGTCCAGGATGCAGATGTTACTGCTACATATTTATACATTTTATTTATATTTATATATCTACATATCTAGATGTGTTCAGGTGACATTGTCAGTTATATTTTAACAGCCCCCTACATTTCTAGCAGCACACTGACATTTCTGGGGAACACAATAACAAGCTACTCATATGCCAGATTTACCTATACATGCCAGCCATGAAACAACAGTTGAGGACTGTATATATGCTTAACAGCTACTGGCACTCCCTTCATTCACTTTCTATGGGCCTAGGCCTACCCAAGTGTGGGTTGACAGTGCTTAATACAACACTACTATTTCTATACTGCAAGAGTACAACAACATTTCAAAGAAAGTGACACCGACACACTCCAAGAGTTATACCTTTATTAATTACATTACACACTTTTCTAGTGACTCCCTCATTTATTTGATACTACAGTGCATGCAGACGACTTATTCAAGA